>NC_031771.1:63235658-63429930 GCF_001522545.3 Parus major
CATCCATCCCTGCATCCATCCCTGCCTCCTCTCCCGTGCCGGGTCCTGCACACCCTGCTTTGCCAGGAGGGGTCAGCAGCAACGCAGGAAGTCGAGTCACCGAACCGTGCTCGCTCGTTGGCAGAGGCTCCAGAGAAAAGCTAGAACAAAAGACTTTGCGGGTGGTGTTTATCCGGAATGAACGCACGCAGCCCTAACACTGAACTGACAGACTTGGGGCAACCCCTGTAAACAACCTGTGCGAGGAAGGTGAGGAATCAAAGCGAGTGGCCGTTCTCGTCTGTACAGAACACTGGAGCACAAGGAGCACGAGTGCACGAGGTCAGGCATTCACATGTCTGTCTATTTATACACAAATATACAGCTCCGTTGATAGTACATTTCTTCTTTTCCAGAGATATGAAAAGGTTTATTTTTCTCATTTATACAGTGAATGTTTTGAGAGATATAAGGCAACTCCCTTGTCAACATTTCACCTCAGCACTTAAGAAATGCTAAACAGTCAAGTTTACAGTAAAACAGCAGATTAGACGCACATTAAATAGTTTTAGTGAGAATCAATGTTAATACAGCGTGTCTGAGACTAGAACTTGTCAGATGTTATGCAGTTCTACGTTGTTGGGGTTATTTGGCATAAGTGAGTGCAAACTTGTCAGCTTCTTTTTTCTTACAGCAGCCCATTGCATAGCAGGGAAACATGGCTTGCTTGCAACAGGATTTTATTTTCTGCTAACAGTGCAGGCAGTTTTCCTATTTCTTTTTAATGTTAGCCAAAAGAAATCAAATAAACTCTAAAGCTGCTTAGAAGTAAAATATATAAGCTTAGCTTCTCAAAGATTTTGCTGAGTATCTTCCAGGGACCGAATGTTCTGTAACTGCTCTTTAGACAGGTTTGTTTGGGTTTTTTAATTTACTTTCTGAAGAATTTTTAAAAATTTGCAAAATATGACTGAATCAGCACATGTAAAGGAAATAAAATTCTCAGGTAATGAGGCCAAATACTGTGGCAGACACAGGAAATACCTGCTTGCTTTTTCCATTTCCTAGCCAGGTCAGATAAACATTTCTGTGTGTGCGTAATTTATTTCTTTCTTTCCCACACATGTAGGAAGCTGTGGGGGTGACCCCAAGGATCCACCAGATGGGCAGCTGGGATATGGATGCATGCCCAGCAGAGAAATGGTTTCAAAGGCCACTTCAGAGTTATCTCTGAGCCTGGCACACTCCAGCTGGCTGTTGGCACCCTGGGCTGCTGCACCTGAGCCAGATGAACAGTGACACCATCGATCCCCTGTGCTGATCCATTGGTGATGGCACATCCTACATAATGCTAAATGCTTTGCTAGTCTATGTGACAGGTCTGAGAGCAAACACAAAGGGTCACGTAATTAACTTATGTGTGAATCTCACATGCTCAACACTTACAAGAGACACCAACTTGAAGCACAAATACACAAACCCTACCATGTCTTCCTCTTCTTTAATATTTCTCATTAATATATGGATATAAATACATCACTCCATCTGGTTCTTGTGGTTCTAACCAAACTCCATGCTACAGGAGAAACTCCAGGCTTCAAAAAGCAGCTCAGACCCAGCACCCTCCTCTGCTCATGCAAGCAGAAAGCAGCCCCTCAGCAGCAGAGCAGAATGCTGGGACTGGCACTGTTGCAGAAGGGGAGAAAGGTGTGCTTTTCCCTGGAAATGCATCACTAAAGCAATTCTAATTTCTGTTGCTGCAGCTTGCTCAAACCTGGCTTGCTCACACTTTACAACTCTCAGTAGAACATTGGCCACAAATGGTGGGATTTAGGTCTTCTACACATCATTTTCCACAAAATACTCTCCTGGCTCAGGCTGATCAAAATTAGGACTCCCCCTTCATTACATCACTGGAACCATTTTTTTTCTCTTGCACATCACTTCCTCATCCTCTGTAAGTGGTTCTGTCTCTGTGGGTTTAGCACAATGATTTTCTCAGTGCATGTGATTTACTTGCAGAAAAACACAATTACAGCCCAGCTTTTGCTAACAAATCTTGGACATTTTGTATAGTCAAAGTACTTTGACATTTGTTACATCATTCACAGTCTTGAGGAGGAAGGGAGGAAAGAGAAATCCATGTGTTCTGCAAATCCACTTCATCCATGATAAAGCCATAAATAAATACGCTGTCAATGTAGCATCATGAGTAACGGATTATTGTTGTTTCCACTGGGCATTCACAGAGCAAGAGCTATGCAGACACAAATGAAACTGTAAATGTACACTGTGGGTGGGTGCATACTCTGCAAACCAAACCAGGACCCCTCACCTGCAGGTGCCTGCCAGACTGTCCTACCCACGTCGGGACAAACACCAGCAGCATGTCACAGAAGGGTGCGGAGAGAGGAGGGAGAAAGGCCATGTCTACAGTGCTGTACATCAAAGCACATCCATCCCACTGCTGTTTCCTACGTTATGAACGAGTAGCTCTTTAAGGCAGAAGAGAGACATTCTGTGGATATTGGTGCTATCGGCTCATTGCACTCACATTGTTTCAGTGGCAGAGGACGAGGTACTTTTCTTCCTGAAGCGAGGTCTAAGGGTCCTAGGCGGTGCCTGCAGGAAAGCAAGACGAAATGTCAGAGGCATAGTAGGAAAAATCTTTTCTTTCCTTACAACTCACCCATCTTTATGGGATCTCTGTGGCAAGGATCCCATTCCACACAGGAAGTAATGCAGAAGTTTTGGCCCTGAAGATCAGTAATGAATGGCCAGATGAGGACTAATCTCTTTAAGGAACCTGTTGTATACCCAGGTTACATCAACACCTTCCACTCTGGTGCTTGGTTAGAGGTGTGGCTAAAGATCGCTAATAACTCAACAGTTGAAAGAGCCAGATCAAACTGGTGTCATTTGCAGCAGCTCATGGATCTGGAGATCAAACTGGTGGCAGAGATCCAGCTCTGGTGTCTCCCAGCCCATCCTGCCCTATCCAACCCCTCCACAGCTCCTTGGAGGGTACAGCTCACAGCATTACAAAGCTGTAGGGTTTCCCAAGGTGAAACACACTGGGCCTGTAATTTTCACGAGGTAGAACTCCTTAAAATCACCTGCTTGCCTGGGAAAGAGGCCAGACAAAATCTGTTGAAATTATTTTAGAAACCAGCTATTGGAATTCTGCCTTGTAGTCAGCTGGTGCAGAGTTTTACAAGGAGCCCTGACTGCCCAGGAGGAGGCAGACCAACTCCATGAATTTGGTTTCCTGGGGTTAACCCTGTTCTCCAGACTCAGACAGACATTAGTTAGGCTAGCAAACAAATGAAAGGAAAAGCCCCAATCTGCAGTGTCCTCTTCTTTCAGAAGAGTTCTGGTGTGGCATTGTGTCTCATGAGATTGACAACAAGAAACAGCTATCAGATGTTGGAACAGAGCATGGACTCTCAGTGTGGAGCATCAACTAACACTGCAAGGTGTGGTAGGCTCTTCTACTCCAGTTACATAAATATCCAAAGCCTCGTTTCCTTAATAGCATTAACCTGTATTTACCTGTAAGAGCCTGACAGGACCAAAGAGAGGACTTTGTCATTTCTGTTTTATAGGATTTTCAAACCCAAGACTGTGCCATATTTCTGCATTCCCATGATGCAGCAAGGTATAAATATTCATATAGACAAGGGACTGCAGCACAGTGAGCTTTTGTTCAGACTCCACCTAAATCTCTATTTTTTCCAGCTTGTCCATAAACCAAAGTAGTTTCTCACAGAGATGGGATTAATCCAACACTTCACCCCATCTTCCAAGCCTGGAATCTTACCCCAGGTCTCCATGGTGAATCCCCAACAGCACAACAGATCTGGATGGGATGGCTGTGCCCAGAAAGCACAGCTGGGGCAGAGGTGAGGAGCAAAGCTGCTGTGCATGGCAGTGATGGATCCCACACAACACCTGACTTCATAGCTGCTGGCTCCAAGTAGCTCTCTGTAAACCAGGAGCCCAGGGACACAGCCAGCTAGAGCAGCACCTCCCGAGAAGGCTGACCTTTGGGATACCATGTGGCTCTTAAAGCTGTCATTAACTGCACAGCCAAAACTCTTAAATGGGACATGAACAGCTCTGCCTCCTTTGGGAGGCTACTGAACAGCTCTGGGAGTAGCTGGAGAGGCTGCACCTTCCCATGGCTAGAACAGAGCAGCCCAGATTTTGGTGAAAGCCCCCACAGGTAGGACAACCCAGCAGAAAGGATTGTGCCTGCTGACCAAACCACACCATTCTGCTCCCTCACACTGAGACAAGGGAAGGAGGGAACAAGCTCAGCTTCCCACAGGTAGAGATCTCAGCTGCTGGCTGTGGCTCCATTCACCCTGCCCAGATCTGCAAGGAGTCTTTGCCTACAGCATTTCCCACAGGGGTTTTATTTCCTCCATAACAAAACATTGCTAAAATTTTGGCAAATCACAGAGTGAGACCTGCATTTCCCTTAGTTCTTTTGTTGTCATGAAGTAAAATGTATTTAGTGAGTTTAGACCAAAGAGAGGTGTTTGTTCAGTTGAAGATTCCAGTTGAAGAATCAAGGAATGTCAGAAGGAGGAGCCTTGACAATATGGAAGTACCTCAAGGGGTTGATCCTTCTTTTTGGGTCTTTTGTTCATGGATGCACAATCGTTCTCTTCATCATCTGAGAACACTGAGCCTTTTGTTTCACAGTTTGTCTCAGGTGGCTTCTCATACCTAATGTCCACACTTATTTCACCTATTTAACACAGCCATTTGCAGCCTAAATGTGAAGACACGGAATTAGGAAATCAGTGATAGTTTGATTCACACAAACATCACTCACTGCAAAGCCATGCATCTTCCAGGGATTAATAGACAGAAGAGTCACACATCACACTCTAATAATAGCAGCCGTGGGGTTAGAAATCAGAAGACCCTTGTTTACAAAGCCATTATAAAGTATATTTTGATTATTTTACAGGGAATTGAGACTAAATTCACAGCTTCTGATGTTTGGGAGGTTGACACTAGAAAGATATTTTTTGTTTGTTTGTTTGCTCAGGGATAAACAAAATAACTGATTTCTTGAATTGCTGGTTCCATCCATAGCTCCTGCATCTACTGCTTCCTCTAGAAGGCTCCAAATGGGTGTTGAAGTCCTCTGGTAAGCACAGAGAGACCTGCCTGGGACGCAGAAATGGGAAACAGTAGCACTTACAGACTTGAAACTGAGAGTGGTCAAGGCAATCACTCAACCTGAGATCCACTGAAGTTCACAAAAAGCTTCACCAGGCATTGAATGGACTCTCAGCTAGTGGGTTGTTTGCTGGAAAACCAGAGCAGGGAAAAGTCTCTCTTCTGTCACTCTGGAGTAAATGTGGAGGAGCATTAGCTCTGCTGATGGACCTGAAGGCAATTTATTGCCTTATAACTATAGACCACAAACACTTGGTGGTTCTTATCCTTGTAAATTATGGCACAATCTTTGTGGGACTGGTTGTGTTACACAACACAATCCATTTGCTGCCTAAATACTGACAGTAAATGAGTAAATGACAGTATTTTTATGACCAGTCCAAAGCAAGAGGTACAGAAGAGGAAACTCAACATGACCAAGTTTCCTGCTCTCCATAGTTTCTTACCATCAGGGCTGGAGGTTTCCCTGTTTAATTGAGAGGGCTTTTTTGGTTCCAAAACACAGTAGGAGTGGAACTATTTGCTGTTTAGGTGGTACTAATCAGAATTATTGGGTTGATACTTCGTTGTGGGAATATACATAGAAATAATGCTCTGTGCTTCTTGTCTCAGCCTGTCTATAAGAGTCTCCTGGACCAAAGACTAAACCCCAAAGACTGAAACCAATGTGTTCCTAAACATCTAATACATACTAATTTCACTTACTAATCCCTTTGGATTCTTGAAGCCCAAAAGAACTGAATTCTTCGACAGCTCTTTCAGTTGGGTAACAGACAGAGGGGAAATGATTTGGCTACAGCAATACCACAAGTCATGAGCAGGTCACTGGGGCTCTCTCCAGTGCCAAACTAAAGTCAGCAGCTCTCAGCCCACAGGATGCAGCTGCTGCTCGAGACAGCAGCCTGTGCACACCATCTCTGCCCACTGACCCCGTGTTTCTACCCCTTTATCATCATTCACATGGGCAGGCTGAAAGACATCACTGCAGGTTTTCAGGAAGAGCTGGAAATTGACTTTTTCCCCAGCTGTACTGACAATGTTGATAGTCACGTTGCAGGGAGGCCCAGGATAATGCTGAAATGTTTTTCTTCTATGTAGAACAGTAGTGTGAAAACTGCACTGTGCAGAGAATTAAATGTTCTGTAGACCACATGGCAAAATAGTACAGAAACATTTTGGTTTACTATTTTATCCCTCCACTTGGGAAGTGATCTACCCAGGAGCAGCCTAGCTTAGACCCTCTTGGATGGGGAAGCTGTTCTTTGCTGCCTGCCTAAGCCAAATCAAAATTTAGTCAAACTTAGTAGAAGTGGGTCAGGACTTCTTTTAATGGCCTCACTGAGGTTTACCCAGTGGCACAACAACACACCTCCATGTGCCATGTGCCACTGAGAGCAGACAGGGACTTTCACAGGGAGAACTGCTCTGAATGGGACAGGATGGAGGAGAAGCAGAGTTAGGGTGCTCAGTGACCAGTGAGGAGACACTGGCTGCTGAGGCTGAGTGGATAGAATAATTAAAATATGCCCTGCTCCCATCCTACAACCAGACACTCCACTGGAAAAGGAGACAGAAGGAACCTTCAGTCTCATAATGCTTCTGTGAATCCCACAAGTTTTGCAGCATACATTGCTTTCTTTGTTACTACTCTCTCTCTCTTTAATTAGATGCAAAGGGCAAAAACGGGCAAAAAAGATACCCAGGGAGCTCTGCCACCCATGTCACCTCCAAAGCAGGCACAGTCTCCTGCAGGCTTTTCCATTCTCCCCATCAGTCCAAGCATCACATCCATGTCTTGAAGCTGCTTCCATGAAGATCAAGAGGAGAGCTCAGCCTCCAAGCTGGCACATACTGCTTTGATCCCTGCAGCTGAGAGGTCTGTAAAGTTCACTGAAAGTTGGGCTGGTGCCCTCTTCTTCCCTGCTCCACATCATTGTGAATGGGACACTGAAAACCAGCCAAATGGGAACCGGTTTTGCTTCAGCCTCACTGAACAGGAAAAAGGAAGAAGATGGGATATCCCAGGCTTTTCCACTACTTTTCTGGCCACTGATGAGAACAGATCTTGAATACACATGGCACTTTCCTTGAGACCTGGAATAAGAAGGGAGCATTCCCTGCCCATCCTGCCTTGGGAAGGACCTCTGTATTGTGAGCAACCCAAGCTCATACTGATCTGCCAGACTTTGTCCCATGTTTGTGGAAGCATTCTGCTGTTGTGGGATGGCAGAGAACTCATCTCTGAAGAGTGGCTGCTGTGGGAGCCCCATCTCTGAAATTCCTCTTTTTTTGTGAATATGGTGATGACATGATAAAAATGCAGATTTCTGACACCAAGAGAATGAGTAAAAATGTAAAGCAGGGGGTTAACCAGAAGAACAAACACACATAAGGAACTGGTGAGAAAGGAGATGAATGTTTAAAGTGAAGGAAAGGGTTCTGGGATAACAGAAATTGTTACCACAGAAGGTAAAGATTGAGGAGAAAAACATGTTGTCAGGGCTGGAGCGTTTTGAGGACAGCACTTGGCCTTGGGTGACCTCCTGTATGTTTCTAAGAGCCATGTTTATGATCTGAGGCTGCAGGGCCCCAGGTCACTATCAGATGTCCCCAGAGTAGCAGAGTCAGCAGTGTGCACTGCTCCAGGGAAGCAGCCAACAACCCCAGGGGCTGTCACAGCCAGGAGGTGGCTGTGTGAAAACGTGGATCATACACCAGGCCTTTGCCTGACTCTCTTTGGGAGACTCTCACTCCCCATCCCAGGGCAGGCTGTGTTTTAGGTGTCTCCACCTGTTACATTTATGGCTCCACATCTTTGTGTGAAAGGGCTGAACTGCTGCAGAAGTGGGAAATGGGCTGGTGCCAGGACTAAAGCTGCTGCTGCCTCTTGCAAACACCTTTTCAGTGCACAGGCCAGATTACAGTCCTCTTTCCACTAAAGCAAGACAGAATAATCCAACTATAAACAGTCTAAGGAAATGGATCCCTTAATTCCAGTTCCTATCATTCCTTCATAATTCCTCCCAAGGGAACTGATACAGCCAACACATTGTGTGGGAAGCCCTGAAAATGGGCACATTTCATGTTAAAGTAGATGTTTGAGTGCTCTGCAGGGTTGGGATCTGAGCTGTTAATGCACCTCAGGGAACAACCCAGCACAGACCAGGAAATGCAGGGCCAAATCATTGCAATCTTTGATCTCTGTGATTCAACAAGGCTAAGAAATTTCACTTGCAAAACTTTCTACAGCAATATCTGGGATTCAGTAGAGTGATGTTTTTTTCAGCAATCACTTGGTTCAGACTCTGGTCCATGCTCCCATGTAAATCTGTAGCAAACTCCTATGGGTTTTCATGAGTACAACAAAAGTCAGGACCTGATCCACTCTAATTGCAAGTGAACAAATGACTTTGATCTAGATCCTCTGAAAAACCTGGACACTTAAGTACAGTTACAGTGGGAATCAGGCAACGTTGACATTGGACCTCCCCTTATTTTTGCTAGGCACAATACTTCTTTCTCCCATCACTTTAATTCCTCAGGAGCAATGGGGAAAACCAGAGTCACACACTACACAAACCAAGAGTGAGGTATTGTATTATTGTAATGGAAGGTGAAGTCTCTCCAAAGTTAAGCCTTTCCAGGGGATCATTCACATAAAGAGGTTTGCACACCACTTAATAAGCACAGGAGAACAGATATTTATTATACGATGGCCATCAGCTTCTTTCCCCTGCAACAAAGATAAATTCACCATCATTTCCAAAAGACATTGACCCAAGTCCTGTACTTCCCCAGCAGTTCTCATTGCCAAACCAAGGAGTTAGGAGCAGCCAACTATACCAGCACACACTGCCCAGGAGCCACCAGAGGCAGACATCCTTACCAAAGCTGGAGTCATATGCAACCAAAGCAAACAAGCCTAATCACATCAACAAAGTCATCCGTTAATGAAAACACATCCCACAAATGAGTGAGTTGTTAAGTGCTAGTCTATTCCAAACACCTCGGAGGAAAATTCATGCAATCTGTAACACTTACATCAGAGTCCCATAATATTTACATAGAGAAAAAGAAAGAATAAACTGTTAGGAGAAAACATCTGGGTGCAGAGGGAGAAGGAACATTGTTTCAGAACACAGAAATATTCATCTTTGCTTTTATCATATCTGTCATTCAGATGAAGTTTATTAAACAACAATTAATGTTTTAACTTTCTGCTGGTAAAATGCAAATGTACTTTAAAACTATTGATTTCCTGTGAAATTTCTTCCCTGAAATAACCAAAATAAATAAGAAACTATTTTTAAATCTCAAAAATAAAATCACAAATTTCTATTCAGAAACACCAGTGCAAAGTGGTGCAAACCAGCCCTGTAAAAATTTGCTTCGGTATTTAGAAAAGGAAAATTTTAAGGAAGAAAATGCCTAGAGCAACAGAAAATTGTTGTTTGTTCTTTAAGTTCAATAAGGTTAAAAAATATCCCCCAAATGAGAGCTGGAAGCAAAACTGGCTAAGATCCAAAATAAAACCACCTACACCGTTTAATTGAATTCGTTCAGAGATGTACAATCAGGCCCCTTGACACAAAGTCAATTAGTGTTTTTAAAGCACTTTCCACTGTAATAACTCATGTGTGCTTCTTAGCTTACCACAAAGAAGGGGTTGGATTCATCCAATAGACCAATAATGTGATTTGTTTAAAGCACAATTAAGTGGATGTCCCATGGAGATCCTTGGTCAGCTGCACTGCTGGATGTGTGTGATCTGTCACCTTGTGGAGCACAACCCTGCAGTGCACACCCAGCACAGACCCATTCATCACTAATGTCCCTGCACATTCCTTACACTGCCTAAGGCTTCTGATCAGCATTTTAGTATTAAATGCCCCCTCAAATACTTGCCATCCCAAAAATTCTCCTCATACATAGCTGATTCTTCAATTCATGATAGATAAATTTATTCTCTGCAAGAATTAAAATGGTTTCTCCCTCTCAACCATGCCCCAGGTCTTTGCAACAGCACCTAAGAGATGTTAGTTGAGAGAACAGCACCAAACATAATTTTGTTACTTCTTAAATGCCAGTCCCAAGCAAGATTGTTTAATATTGAACAGTGTTTAAGCATTTGCCAAGCACTGCCAAAAGACAAACAGATATCCCTGGAGATTTTCACTCTGTCCTCTCTGAAAGGGAAAAAGAGCTCTTACATAATCGTACCATTGTTCCTGAATGCTGCAGCCTGACTTTCCACAGAACACAAAGGAGATAAATCAGAAACTCAGGTGAACACCTGGAAGGAGCTTCACCAGCAAAGGCCAAGCCCCAAACAAAAGCAAGAGGAGCTGGCATAGGGGCTCTCAAAAAGATGTGCTGGAGTACATCTGTCAAACAGGATTGTATTTTAGTGAAGCTGCCCGGGGATGAATGTCCTGAATTGCATCAATGCTTTGTCATGTGCAGACCATGAGGCCAGTGGGAGTGATCCAGCTGGGCAGGAAAGGGCTCTCCTGTGGAGCCAACAGCTTCAGCACAGAGAAACCCACCACTGCTGCCAGGGACAGTCCTGCTCCAGAGGAGCCCAGCAGCAGCCAGCCCAGAACCACTGCTGCCAGGGACAGTCCAGCTCAGGGGGCTCAGGTTGTGCTCAGCCTGGCCTTTGGGCTCTGCAGAAATGCACACCCCATGGCACCTGCAGGCCTCATCCTCAGGACACCTTCTCTCCAGATATCATCTAGGGAGCAGAATGCTTTCACTTTTTCTCCACCAGCTCCTAAGAGTTGTGGAAGTTTCTGTGAGTCAGACAGTGAGATAATTGAGTTTTACCTGCAAGAGCATTAAGGCAACTGTTCATGCCAAAAAGACTGCACCAAGGCTCTAAAGCAGTGAATAGTAATATCCCTGCTTGAGGAAAAGGCTTGACTATCTGCCCATTTAGATTATAAACTCTTTGAAAATGAGAACTGTTAATGATGGGACTGTGAAATTGACTACACAAAAGTTTGCACCAAGAAAAGATGAGTGCCAATAGCTCAAGGCAACTTATTCCTAGCTAAACAAAATTAAATTCTTTCTTCCCCCAGCTTTTTGTGGCAGTGAAAAATGTTCACATGACGTAGTCAGCTCTCCAGGCTACCAAAGATGCACTTACAAAGGAGCATTTTAATGGCAGGCCACTGTCTGAGGGTGCATTAATGCATCTATTGCCTTGGAGACAGAGAAAGGGCAGCCTGTGGAGACAGAATGAACCCTCTATGACATAGAGCCTTGGCACATCCCTATTGACATGGTCTAAGGGACTGGATTATACTGGAGAGGGGGGCAGGAACAGTTAAACAAGCCAATGTGAATGACAGGGTACGCAAATTCAACAAGATCAAAATTACATGGGGTCCAATTCATAAACATATTGGACTGTTTGCTGCCTTAGCATCATTAAATGACTTTCCTAAGATTACCTCATGACTGTTAAGCCTATAAGGATTCAGTGATTCTTTTTATAAATAACACTTTGAAGTGAAATCCATAAAATAGGTTTAGGCTAAAATTAGAAGGATTCTAATAAAATGCCCCGTGAATACAAGAGTTTCATGGTTGTTTCGACAGATACCACCTTAAACATGCTTCATTGCCCTGCACAATGGCACATCCAACCAGAAAAAGAAGCGTAACAAATCAAATATGGGTGGGTTTGCCACCCATGCAGGGTGCAAGGAGGCTGTGTCAGGCTGGAACCATCAGGCTCCAAGCACCAACACTGCACAGGGCTCTGGCACCAGGGGCAGGGCTGTGGGAAGGCACAGGTGGTGGCAGCACTGTGAGCCTTCAGTCCTTCTGCTGCTGCCTCCAGGTTGGTGACTGTGCAAAATAAACAAAAAGCACATGAGATGAGAAGAAAAGGAGTTACAAAGGTCTTTTTCTTCCACCAACATGAGACACTGCCAGCCTGTATTTCTTTTTTCTCCCCAGACAAGCTGCTTGGCAGTCCCATCCTCTGGCATGCCCAAATTGGAGTTCTCCCACTCCTTTCATCTGTCGCTGGGAAAAAATGCAGAAGTGACATGTCTGGGCTCTTAGCAACCCAGCTAACTGGCACAGCACTGAAAAGACCACCGGCAGCTAAACCACTCACTGCACTCTGATGTCTGTACACACAGAAAATTCTGGGGACAGTGGGGACATTTTTCAAAAATGCTTCTACCAGAGACTGAATCAGAAAGAGTCAGTTCAAGCCTATTTTGTCATACCAGGGTCTGCTGCTAGGATTTGCTATGTACCCTGCTCACCACAAAAACAAACGTCCTCTCCACCAATGGAGAGACATGTGCCAATCCTTAGGGAACACAGCAAAACAGGGCTGGGACTGAGTTCATTGCTCTTGCTGCATTCCCAGAGGATTTACACCAGCACTGGGGGACACGGGGCAGAGGAGTTACACTGCACAGCAAGGACATGGCACATCCTCTAGAAGAGAAAGGAATGAAGTTCTTCTCCAGAGAAACAATCCCCATCCTTGGGTAACACAGGTCAGTATGGTGAGAAGCACTGAAGTCCTGGCCATCAGCACACACGCAGCTCCCAAACCCGCTCACAGCCTGGCCTTCCCCTGCTTTGTTCCCCTGGTGTTAGGAAACCCAGTGAGCAAGAGCATCAGGAGCAAACCAGGCTTGGGGAATGCAGCCATGCCCAAAAGGGATGCATGGATACCAGGACACAGGAAATCCAGCACTCACCTCTGAGGAGTCGGCATACTGAGCAGCACGTGCACACTGAAAGAGGAGCTGAGCATTAGGAACTCATCAGGTGAAGCCACTCACTCTTAGAAAACACTTGGCACCATTTTGCAGTGGACTTCAAGGCCCTCATGTGCACAGGGAGACGAGTGTCTCCACTGACCAGCATGGAGCACAGACTCAGGAATGTGCCTCTTCCCTGGCTGTGTCCATATGGGTGTTAAGCAAGGGATTAGGTCCAGCTCCTTGGCACTGTTCTCAGACCACTGAACAAAAGTCACTCCTGACTGGAGGGACCTGGGAGAGTGGGTAAGCAATGGGAGCATGGATGCATAACGCAGTAACAAATGCAGGGTGTAATACTGGGATTTATTTCTATGTGCCTGGGTTTTTTCAGTAGGTTTAGAATTCTTGTAGAAGTCTGGCTGCTGCAACCACTCACACAGCTTCTAAGGAAAACTATCCATACATGCCAGATCTTCCTAAACCATGAGGGTCCTACAGGAATTAATATCCTGATGGAATTGCCATAAGAATGAAAGCAACCGAGGAAATTGCATTGCACCCTTCAGTGAAAGCAGGTGATTCAAAACTGTTCATGAACATGTAAAGTTTACAGCTTCATCTTGAGCACAGTTTGTGTTCCAGGAAATAGCCTAAATTTCCAATTTGAGCCTTTCAATTTAACACTCACAGTGTTAAATCAGTGACTCCACATTAAAGAAAGTTTTTGAAGAAGCAAAAGGTTTGAGCTCTGTGTGATTTTTTTTAGTTATGGTTATCCTGCACTGGAGACACATGAAGTTCTTCCAGAGTTCCAAAGTTATTTTAAAGCAGCACTACTGAAAGGAGACACTGTCTGTCCCTTGTATTCTGGCCTCCACCTTTCTTGTCCCATTGATGTCTGTGCTGCTGCTCTCCACTGGCTTGAGAATCTGACCCAGGTCAAGAGCAGCCTGGAAGCAAGAGATAGCATTTAACTTGAAGCAATTCCTTGACTGGGGTCAGCATGTAAAAATAAGATTTAAATGTATCCAAAGGAAAAGACAGATGGGCCAGAGACAAGCAGGGGGGTTACACCCTTTTAGTTAGTTTTAGTGGTGTTGGACACCTTTTTAGTGGGAGTCCAACATTGGCAGGATGCTGCTGTGAAACTGTGGGCTACCTCAAGAGATCTGCTGTGAGTTCAGCCTCTGATTTTACACAGAAGGAAGCTGATCACTGTTTTATAACAGTTTATTCTCTGGGAGTTCAGACAGCATATATCTGGGTTGTTCTCACAGATCTTTCTCATTGATGGGGACTGAATACCCAAACACATCCTGACTACTGATGCTTCTTTGCCTTTGTCCTGTACTGCAAAGCCTTTGGTCCTTCAGCACAAGACCAAAAAAAAACAGCTTTGATTCTCTCCTGCTCAGAGGAATGGAGAGTACCAGAAAGCACACTGTCCATTTCTGCTTTGAAACCATTCCAGATAAGAATGATCTTAGCGTGGGACAAGCTTAAGCAGAAAGAACACTGGGTTTGGGCAATACAGAGGGTGGCTCCATTATTTGTGATCCTCTGCCCCAGGCAGCATCAGCTCTGCACACTGACTGTCCTGTGACAAATTAAGGCAATATGATAAGGTTAAGAAGTGCAAAAGCTCCTGTTAATAAAGACAAGTCATGATGTGGATTGTAACTGGACATTTGCCAGAACAACAGATTCCCTTGAAAAATATTTGGAAATACTGTTCTGGAATTTAGTTTTCCATAACAATGCATAGCCACATGACATTTACAGTTCCTGAAGGAAAGGGTCAGTTCTGCCTGTGGAAAAAAGGGCAGGCTGGAACAGGCATTGAAGTAAAATGTCACAGTCCATCATCTGGGTGCCAGGACAATGAACTGAAAAATGCTGAACCAAGAATGAAGTGAAAAATCAGACAAAGAGGTGGTGGGCCTGCTGTGTGGAGGAAGGGGATCACTGTGTGTCCTTGGTGCCCATCAAAGAAAGGTGTGCACATTTCCCTGGAGCTGGTGCCTCGTGGGATGTGCTCCCTGTGGGGTCAGCAGCTGCCCACAAACCATGGCAAAAGCAGCCTCTGCCTCTTCATGTCCTCTGGGTGGCTTTTGGCTGGGTGTGAGGAGGAGGAGAAGGGTCTTTCTGTGGGATGTGTGTGAACACACCTAGAGCCCACTGTGTGCTGAGCTGTCCCACCCCTGTGAGGGACCATCCTCACAGCAGAGCTGCACGATGGACAGGCACCACTGAAAGGCAGCAAAGACAGCAAAAGGTAGAAGGGGAAAAAAAGTAGCAAAGGGTAGAGGAATAGGAGCAATTCTCCATGCCTCAAAAGCAGCTCTTGCTTGTTCTATTTCTTGGCCTCATAAGACACTCTTCAGCAGGCAAGAAAATCCTTCCCTGTATCTGCATGAGGTCGTTACAAAATGCCCAAGCTCTTCACACAGTACTTTGTGTCAAGAGGGGATTCAAAGAATCACAAATACATCTAAACAGCACCATTCACATTACAAAAATAACAAAAGTGGAAACAAAACAGACTGAGTATTTCTGTAGCCTGGTTCTGCAGCCAAATTTTGGCCACAGCCCACTGGTGTCAGGAGAGCCTTTTCACATGCTTCAGTGGGCTTGGAATCATGCCCAAGAGTTGTGAAACCAGAACCTGAACCACTGCTGGTGCTCACAGAGGGACTGGGGGGTTTAATATCAACAAAACTGAATTTTATCTCTCCCTTCCTTGTGCAGGAAAGACAACAGACCTCTCTCTATCCCCCTGTCTTTCCAAATCACTTTCTTTCAGATATCACATCTGCTCTTAAACATGGTCACACAACAAGACCAGCAACACCAAGTTCCACACCTGTCTGTGTTTCCATTGCTCAGGGAATGGGACCCATATAAACAACTCTAAGCTCAACCTAAAGACCCCTCTCTTCTCTTTGCCTCACTGCTCTAAGTCAGAGTATGCTTCCATACACCATTTGTTCTGCACCAAAGCTGACTTGAGGAACTTCCAGTTCCTGGCCTCTTGATCTCATATCTTACTGAAAGTCTCCCAAAACAGAGATCTTAGAGGCTTCCAGTAAGGCAGGTTGGCACACTGACTCAAACTAAAAATAATCCCTCAAAAATAATACAAGAAAGTATTTTTAATCTGCAGCAAAATCAAGATTTCTTTCTCTGAGTTCACCACTTTCTATTACTGGACAGTTTGAGTAGCCAGAGCTGGGCTGCTCCATCACCTTGTCATCAAAACAGATTATGGGCAAACAGAATCACAGCATGGTGTGGGTTGGAAGGGACCTCAAAGCTCATCTTGTTCCATCCCCACTGCCATGGGCAGGGACACCTTCCACTAGACCAGGTTTCTCCAAGCCTCATCCAGCCTGGCTTTGGACACTTCCAGGTATGCTAGGCATCAGCTGCAACCGAATTTCCCCTGATAACATCATGACACTGAAAATAGTAACAATAATATAAACCCCAGAGAAACTCTATTCAGCATAAAAGAGCAAAGATCAGTGCCTGAGGAAGGGACCACCACAGTGCAAAGCCACCACTTCTAGCTGGTATTTACAGCAGACCCAAGTGGGGTCAGCTCCCAGCATCTTTCATGACAGGGATTTAGCTTTTATTGGCTAATTTAGTTAATGTGCATTTTTATGTTCAGCCATCATTGTTCCAGCTGTACCTTAATTCTAACTACATGAGTTTCAGAGCTCTCATCAAGAAGGCATGGTGGTTTTGGTCTGCTTTTCTTTCCTGAGTGCTTAATCTAAAATTCTATAATAGTGAGGCTATTACCACTCAGAAACTGAGCTCTGCTGTCTTGTCAGTCAAAGAAAACACACCAGGTAAGAGCATGGCTCTGTGTTCTTCACTGTGAACATAACCTTTAAGTCCAGCCCTCAGCTAATTCCCTTAATTAATGCGGTCACAAAGAGATCAAGGAGCAGACACAATTCTAGCTGGCAGCAGTCAAGGACAATCTACATAAGCCTTCTTTGAATTATATAAAACTTTAGGGTTTTGGGGGGAATCATTAGCCTCCTACTTTAAGGTTTTTCTTAGAACACTGGGAATAAAGCACTCACAGAAGGAAAGGGTACAATGTTTCTTTTTGTGTTGGTTCTTTTTTTAATGTTGCTAACATAATTTGTGGATTTGCAGTGGGACTAGGATAGAAGGAAAAAAGAGAGGAAAATACCTCTAAAAAGAAAAAAAAAATGTAAACAAAAATATCTGCTTGAAGTCTACTTTGGGTAACAGGCTGCTGATGTAAGGTGATAGAGCATCAGGAAAACAGAAGCAGGTTCTGTAATTCTTAAGAAAAGTTGCCTATTGAAAATGTCAACACCTTCATGCCAAACACATAGTCTGGGTCATTTTTGCTGACTCCATCCAATGCCACATTGACTATGTCCCACAATCCCTAAAGCAGGTAACAAAAAGAGGAATTCAATGTTTCTGTGAGTCAGTGGGGCCATCTGACAGGGACATTTATGCCATCTGAGGGTTTTGAGGCAGGAGAAAGAGCTGTGTGTCTGCTCTTCTGTAGTGACTGCTCATGCACATTCTCACATTTGCATATATTACATATTCATATAGAACACTAATGGGCAGAGGCAAATTCTGTCTGTCCCTTGCTTATGTCCAGCTCTCCAACTTAACAAATATGAAAGGTGGAATAATGGAACTATGTCTGGGCTTGGTGTGCCTGGAGCAGTGTCACGTCAGCAGAACATGGCACTCACAATGTGACACAGTTTGGTTGACACATCACAGTCTTACACACACACACATGACAGCTGACTGATCAATTCTCCCCTCCAGACATTCTGACCACATATAAAAATGGTGCCCACATGAAACAGAACAAGGACTGGAGAGACCAGAACTGTATCCTTCACTTTAAGGCAAAGCTCATGGCTGGAGTTTCCCATCAGCTGCAAGAGGAGTCTGTTTGTATTCTCTGCAGGTGGAGAATTAGGCACCTCAATGAAATCACCAGGTGAGATGGGACAGATAGAGGTCTTGGAAGATTTTGCAAATTTGTGCAGTTTACATTTAAAAAAAACAAAACCAAAACTAAAATCTAAAATTACTTGAATCCAAAAATTTTTGATAAACACTTAGACTGAGTTCAAAAAGTTAATGAACATTTTTTCAGAAATTCATTCTGAGAGATCCTTGTACACTATGGATACAAAACCAGACCAAAATAAAAAACTCTTGTGTCTTGGGAAGGGGTTTGTGGCTAAGTGAGCTGACTTAACTGTCTCGAAAGCAAAACTACAAAGGCTGCTCTACTCAACGTGGAATTAAGATAACTAAATTATGGTTTCTTCGTAGCATTATCTATTTTGGTCTAAATATGTGATTTTTTTTAAAGGCTTTTATATTCTCTGTGTGAACACCTTATTTCCAGATTGATTACTTCAAGAGAAGTGTCCACAAGACCTTATATAAGATGAGAATAAAACCACTGTGCACCAACATTTCAGTTTACCCATAAAGAAAATGTATTCAACAGACAATATTAAAAAAAAGAAGTCTGAGTCACAGAATTTGTAAAAGGTTTGAAGGATACTCATTAGGAAATATGAACAAGACATTTCTAATACCATTCCAAAACTAAAGCAAATTAGAAGGGGTAGCAACTACCCAGGCTTGAAACACTGCAAGTGTTTGCACAGACCTCAAGGCATACAAGTTGAAACTGCTGAATTTCTGACTTGCCAGCATATGTTTCACAAGCTACCAAGAGCAATACGCCTGCAACTTTCTGTGGCTTCTCATCACAGCACTGGAGTCAAGTGATCTTTGGTGGTGTGTGGGAATCCCAGGAGCCATCTGGTGCCACCTGCTTGGGATAACCCTCCATGTCTCAATTTTTGAGATCTAATCTGCAAAGCTATCTCCAATTAAATGTTTTGGATTTGGATTTAACCAAACTTGAAATAAGTTTTTTAACTGAATCTAAGGAATGGATCTTACTTACAGCATATTTCTTGCCTTTGTTCTTTCAGAATTAGAGAACAAACCATTGCCCTTAGGAGACACATGTTTTACAGCATGGCTTGCAGCCCCCAGCCCAACTCTCCAGCTCAGGTTTCAAAGACAGAGTCTGGCTTCTCTGCATGCTCAAGTCCCATCCTTTGTACCAGCCAGGAATAGTAATCATCAAATGATGATGCTGTTTTTTTTCTCCTAAGTGCCAAGAGAGTCAACAGCAAGTCTGTGTTCTGTGAACCCTGGTATGTGCTGCCTGCAGTGTCTGTTTCTCTCTGTTCCTGCCAAGGGCATGACTTCATTGAACAGTGCGATATTCCAGACAGCACAACACTGAAAATAACACTGGCGCTTACCTGAGCTGCCAGTGCCTTCTGATGCACTTCTGGATGGTTTTGGGTGGCTCTGTTTGCTACTTGTTCGTACAGTGACCGAAGGAGGAACAGTGCTGCTGCTGTCTCCACGAATCGTCGAGAGATCCTGCATGCTAAAGCTCCGTAGTCTCTCAGACAGGGCTCCCTGTCCCTAGTTAAACAAGCAAATAAAGAACACAAAGTTAGATCCCATATTTTGAGACCTTTTTTTCTCCCTTGCTCCTTGACATCCATCAAGACAATAGGAAGAGAAGAAAATTGTGTGGTCCAGTAACTTAGGGATGACAAAAATGTGTTGCTAAAAGCATCATCCCCTCTCTTGGTTCTTCCTTTTGGAGTGGTTCCATGGCAAACATCACTGATTCTTCATTGCAGTGATCTGAGTACAGAGCAGCCTTGGCCACATGTAAAGGAGCAGGATGTTGTTGTATCTTTCTAGTAGGGTACTTTTCTTCACTAGGAATGAGTCAAACAGATGCTTGGCTTCAGAATCACAATTAAATGGCCCGCATCAAAATAACTCCCTTTTAAAGTTAATCATCTATGTTGATATTCACCCAGCCATTCTCAGCAATACACAGCATTACCACAGCACAGAAAATTTGAAATTTTAAAGCAATAAAAAGATATTAAATTCCAAGAAATATAACAATCTCTTTTTTTTCATGCAAATTAAGGAAGAAATTAACTAATTCAATATTTTTCTTTCTTTTTACACTAATTCTCAATCTTACGACAAAGATATTCCCTGTTCAAACTGATGTAACTGTAAAGAGTGGGTTGATTAAATGACACTTTCTATTTAAAACTGCATCTCATCAAAAGGTTGACTGTAAGTATTCTGTAACCCTCATACTACACCATAGCCATAAAGTAGGAACAGGAGAAAATTCAGTCCATACAGAATCATGGATTTTTTGAGCTACATTAAATGACATTCAGACTTTAACCTCCATTAAATGACATTCAGAATATAAATTGTATAACTGATAAAAATTACATTTATGTTTTAACATTTTATTGAGGGGGGAGGATCTGAAAGATACTTCATAGCATATAATCTTGAAAAAACCACTGAAGTAAACACACAGAGCCTGATTCTAACATTCTTTCTGCAACTGTAAATTAGGAAAAACTCAGTGGATGCTTTGAATGAGGTGAAATCAGAAAGGCAAATAACAGACAGTAAATATTGTCCTGTTTAACAAAAAGATAAGGAAACCTGTAGCAATTCACCCACCACTTTCATCTAGACTTGTATTTGTCCAGGCAGCACAGCCTGACCGCTGCCAGAGGACTTAGGCTGGGCTGGACCAGAACACGTCACTGCTCCCTTCTGGGCTGCAGCTTTGAGTATCCTGACCCAAGGTGCAGGTCAAGGCCAGTGGAGAATTCACTCTGGTTCTGGCCTGGCAGAGAGAAAGGACTCACCCTGAACAGCTACAGCTGAAGGTAAGACTGGACACATTCCTTGCTAAAGCTGTTATGCAGTGGCACTGACCCCTTGGGAAGGCAAAGCAATAATTTACTTCATTTTACATGATTTATCAACACCACTTCAGAAATCCTGCACACACAGTAAAGGAAAATCACTGCCTCTACCTCATACAAATTCCTCAGTATCTTACTTTTAGGGTTTGTAAAAGGTGAGGGCATCAGGTGCTTATACCTACAGTCACTGTGACAGTCTGGACTTTTTACATTCAAGGAAAGTGACAGATCAGTAATCTCCCAACTTTTCAGCCTGAAGCTTTTTGTACAAGAAAAATGAATTCAAACTTCTTTCTAACTCCACAATTAGCTTTCCTGCAGAACATTACAGAGAAGCAGCAGACTTACTTTGCTCTTTCCCACTAACCTATTCTACTTCCAAAAGTAGAATATTTTAAATTGATGTGGCTCCTTTGCTTATAAACCAAGACATATTACGTTGCTGATTTTATATGCATGGCAGTGGAGTCCTTAGAATTTATGTTTTGCTAAACTCTCACTTTTGCCCTCGCCTTCTCCAGCCTGGCATAAAAGTTGATGCCTGAATTTTGGCTATTCCTGCCAGTGGCTGAGCCACTCTTGGGGTATGTTCTCACTCCAAGAGGCATCTCCAGTTAATCCTCTTGGGCCAGTGTAAGCTACATTTACTCTGCAAATGTTACTGGGCTGGTAAGTGTAGTTGCCTTGCATGGCTGGTCAGCTGGCTGAGATCTCAGCTGCCCAGAGCTCAGTGCAGTTCTGGATGGGTTTTGGAACTTCCACTGAATTCCTGCATAGACACCCTATTCTCAGTGCCTGATTCAAAGCCAACACAAGATATCCTACCCTGCAGCTTGATTACAACAGACAGATCTCCAGTGAGAGCAAGCTGACCATTAAATAATATTTTGCTATTGCAGAATGTCTGGGCCAGCAAAGCCAGAGGGTTAGCAAGTGATGAACTGTAACTTGAGTGCTGTATCCCTCCCTCACACCCAGCTCAAGTGTCAGCAGGGCTCAGGCTTTTAACCTCCCCCCAGCTGCTCTGCTCAGCCAGCTAACCCAAATTCCATTTCATTCCAGCCAGAAATTTATGTATGTGGACATGAGTCAGGTTAGAGATGAGATTCATGTGTCAGACCAACCTGACAGGGAAGATGACACCAGCACATTGAAAATGAAGAAGTTGTGTTAATATTTTTGTGATACAGCAGCATAGAATGATCAAAGGCTCCATAGAGAGCTTTGAAACAGGGACCTGCTATGTGCCTGTCATCTGTGGGTCTGTTACATCAACGTATAACATAGAGCCTTGAGCACAGACTGAAACAGCTGAGCTAAATAACTTTACTTTCTCTGGGAAAAAAATAACTAAAATTTCCTTTTCTGAATTTTTGCTTTAATTTAACTTGAGTTTCTAACAGCAAAAATAAAGATTGTTTATAAGACAAGTAATAGCAAAATATTACTGCTACTGTTCCTACCATTCTATGAAACAATTTTTCCCAAATATCAGAAATGGCAAGAACAACAAAGGCCTTGGCTAAATGAAGGCACTGAACACCTGTGAAAACCTGCAGAGTTCCATTTCCTTTCTTTCCAGTTTCTGCACCTTTGGCCTTTCCAGGGATAGACTTTATTTACTTGCTCCTAGAATACAGTGTAACACTCACAGTTCTTTCCCAGTTACCACATTTTTACTTGACCCTAAATAGAAATGTGACAGAAATTACCACAGAATGGGGATGGTATCAGAATAAAATGGAAAATATTGTTTGCCAACCTTTATTTCCCTGCTACATAAGCAGCTGGTGTATATGAAATCACAAACATTTGAAAAGCCAGCGTGGTGAGGGTTTGCAGAGCTGTGTTTTAGAAATAAAGACTTTATCCAGGTGTAATGCTTATTATTCCACAAAAAGACTTATCATTTATTAGCAAAAGAAAATAACAATTTATTAGCTTTATTTCTCAACAGAACAGATTTAGCAAAGCACATGTTTTGGGCTGTGTTTTGCTAAAACAATCATGTGGAAGATGAAGAGCAGCTGTTTGGGGGATTTTTGTTTAGTGTTGTGGCCATGATTGTGCAGATGCTCTTCCAACTGCTATAGACATGAGAGATATCCCAGGAATTTCAGCACAGAGAGAGGATCCATGTCCTGAAGCTGCAGGCCAGAGGCATGTTTGCAGCACATCCACACAGATCTGGGTTAGTTTTATCCTGGAGAGTGTGACAGCAGTAACATCATGACAGTAGCTGTAGTAGCACCATGTCACTGTGCCAACAGAGAAACAGCTCAATGTTATTACACAGCCTTCTGAAAATTGTGACTGGGAGGGCTGTGGGACTAAGGATGACACCACCTCTCTCTCCTCCTCACTGAACACCAACAATTGTCAGGAGGATTGTGCTGGCAGTGTGGGACTTGTGTTTCTGGGACTTTAGAGAATACAAGCATAAAATGGTGCTGGAAAACTGAGCCTTAATTTCCCTGGGCACAAGACACCCTGCCTGGACTAAATTTCTCATTCAGCTTCTCTTAAGACATGAACCATACCTGTGGGCATGGCACTTCTGATTTTACAGACAGTGAGTTTGCCAGACAGTGAGGTTTTGGGGGACACAAGTTGGACAGTTGTCTCTCTGTTCCCTGATCACTATGGTGCATCTGTCCCCAGATTCATCTGATCTTGCCCATAGGTGAAGGTACAGCACAAACTGAAAATGGAGCTCTTCAGGCTTCCTTTTGCTCTTCTTCCCCCAGGATCTACTAACCTCACAAGTTCTCTTTTTACAGGGAAGAGCCAGGGCTCAGTGCTACTGAATAGGATAAAAGACAAATACTAAATCAGACATGGTAATATCACTTCCCAGTCACTGCTATCAATTGGTGTCAACCTTATTTAGATTAATGACTGCACCAACTGTATGAGGGCATTGGCCATCAAGACAAGCTGCAGAAGCTCATTTGTGATTCTAAGTTAAAGCTCACATCCACGTGGCATAGTAATTAATCTAAAACTAATTTAAGTATATCTGCCTGATTTGGTCAAAATGACAGCTGTATTATAGACACTCCTTCCACACCCACATCTAGCACATTCTGTCCTTTTTGCCTTAAAGAGTATGACAAAACAGTATTAAAACACTGAACTTCCAGAGCCAGCAACCTGTACACTTCCTTCCTCTTCATGTTGCAGACATCACCATCATCATTTCCAGAAACAAACATCAACCTCTCTTGGGTCCAGAGCACAAACACTGATGCAACCACTATTTGTCTAGAAGGATCAGAAGCACTTTCAAAAAACTGACATCTGCATTGTGACAAGCACTGTAAAAGGCACTTAATCAGAAAGAGCTGGAACTGTCTTAATTTCTTTTACCATTTTATAATCAGCCTCTGCATTCCCATTTGAACTAAAACTTTTCAGGAGTCTGGGAAAAACTGGGTTTACATTCAATAGAATTATTTATTATAAATACTTCATGTATGTAGGTAGCAAAAACTAAAGTAAATAAAATTAAGCACATAATTTAAAAACCTGAAATTTATGTAACAGTCTCATTGAATATGATCTAAATAAAACAAATAACAGTTATAGATTTCATCATTCCTTTAGTCTGAAAATATGAAAGAAATCTGTAAACATTATTTAGGCTTCAAAACACCTCTAGTATCTAAAAATTCCATTTTGCAGCTGTGTAAACCATGACACAGCATGAAAAATCAGGAACCCAAAACTGCCATGTCACAAAAGAGAAGCTTTTAATACAATCAGTGTTAATGCAGGATGGCACCTCCTGGCCTTCTGCCTCTTAGGATCAGCAGTTAATGGACAAGCAAGGGAACACTAAGTCACACTCAGCACACTGCCAGCACAATAGTCAATCTGTTAAAGTTCTCCTCTCTTTTTGCTGTAACTGTGGTTAGTAGTTCTCCTCCACAGATGACTGCATGCACGTTGCAGCCTCCATCCTGCCAGTGTCCCCTACAGGGTGTAGTGCACATTCCCAGGATGTCAGCTGTGGCTACGGTGTCAGCAGGACTGCTCCAACCACACCTGTCAGAGATCCTTCAAAAGCTCCACTGCAACCCCAACCATCCTCACAGGGATCACAGCAGAGGGAGAGAGGCTCCCTGCATCCATTAGTGAGAGCACAGCAGCAAACACAGCAGCTTGGCCAATGAAGCAGCAATCAGCCCAGATAAATGAGTGTTCCATGTACAAAGCTCCCTGCCTGGAGCTGGAGTCTCCTCAACTGCCAGCAGAGGACTTGGAAGGCAATTTGCTAATGAGATCAAGGACAGGCTTTTAAAGCTCAGCACGCAGGATCTACCCACTGGAAGCAGAGCAGACAGCATTTGGCCTCAGACCAATGTCAGCTGAAAACAATCCAAACAACTAGTCTAACAGCTAGTCTAACAACTAGTCTAACAGAGAGCAGACATTAGTTAGGGGTTAGTAAAAGCACTCAGCAGATTACCTGCCCTTTTTTCTGGTCCAAATACAAGTGTAAATGAAGTAGCTGAGAGACCTAGCAAAGGGAAAAAAGAGAGCCATTGTGGCAACACACATAAAAGCTTTGAGAATAAGATCTATTTGAAGCATAAGTAATTGAGGTGAGACACGAGCATGACAGTGGGCACCATGTGCAGGGACTCACATACACATAAAAAGCAGGGACACCCACCTGTGGACTAGACCTCTGAACATAGGTTCTCCCTTCCTCAGCTTCCCCAGAAAGATGGAGAAACCATTCCATAACCCCAGCTGTCAAGATGTCACCTAACACATGTTTTTAAAGCAAATTATAAACACAATGGGCTCCACTCCTTGCACTTGATTGATGCTTCCCACTGGAGAAATCCCCAGTGTCAGGCCTAATGAGTAATTTAGGCCCAGGACTATGTGAGGGACACGTGGCAGTCATTTCAGTCCTGGTGATGGACAGTTCTCCTGAGCAGTAAGGTGACAATGGGGAATTGCTCACAGCAGTGAGCAGGAGTTTGCACACAGAAGCTTTCTCATGTCTGGCTGCAGGCAGGCTCTGAGCAAAACCATCAGCTTTATGGTCTAAGCACAGGCATGAGTGAAGGAAAAAATGGCTTCTGCCACCATATGAACACAAATATCCTACAAACAATATCCTTATTTATGGCCAGGGCCTGCGTGCCATGCCTAGTCTGGAAGAGCTACCTGTTTGGAAATGTCAGACAGTAATAAAGACTCAAAGGGAAACCAGCTGACGTTAATGTTGATGGTGGAAATGTAATTTCATCCACCCTTTTTGTTTTTCCAGTTAATTTCCTCTCCAGGGAACTCTTTGTTATTGTTTCTCCCACACTAGTACCTCTGTATAAATTTATTTTTTTGTTCTGCTGCCCTGTGCATTCAGTGAGTGTTGTTTTCTTGTTGGAGACACCAACCAAACCACCAACATGAAAGAAAAACTGGAAAAAGTTACCTGGATTGTAACTCAAACAGCATTGGGATTCTATAGATTTGTGAAAAACAGATTCATAAAGACTTCTGAATAAAAGATGTGTCACATGTGACAAGAATATAAAGTACTGTAATCAGTGGCATGATACCATATGTTTTAAGAAAGACATTTGTTGTTCGTCTTTATTGGCATAAAATAGCTCCAAGATCTTTGATTTTGGATCCCAAATGGGGATCTTCTTTTAAAAGAAGCTACTTTCAAAAGCAACAAGCTCAGCCCCTCTGAGATAGCAGTGAAGTGTTCCCAAGGGCTTCTCAAACTGTGAACTCTAAATCCCTCCTGACCTCTGCAGCTCTAGGCCATGTTGCTGATGAGGGCACATGATGTGGCCATCGCAGATATGGTGCTAAGCAGATTGGTCAGAACTGTGCTCCCATATGTTTGCAAAGGAGCACTCTCCCTCTGAGCAGTGGGATCTAATCATTACAAAGAGGCTTTATCAAGCATCTTAAGGGAAAGGATGCTCCCCACCCCTGCCTCCCTCTCCCAATTTAAGTAGCAGTACAGTTCTCCACTGCTAGGTCACAAAAGGCAGCATATCTCTCACACACAAGTATTTTTCTCCCAGTTTCCACAGTAAATAGGTCAAAAATGCATGGTAAGTTAGGGCTCTAAATACTGATTTTTGGGCAATTGCACTGGCTACACCAGCTGGATACTAGAAATGAATTAAAAGAGGATAAAGCCCAAATCATCACCGGTATTTCCCACCCAGTGTCCTGGTTTAAAAAACAGGAAATGTACTGAAAAGCTTCCTGATAAATTTCTTGGGCTAAGGCGCCCTAAGGTAATGAAGCTATAACCCTCCAGGGGAAGGTGAGCCCAAAAGTGGAAATAGAAATGAATAGAATTGCCAGCCCAGACAGGTGGTTGGAGAACTGCTGAGACTGCAGTTAAGAACTCCTGAGCATTAGTTAAGCAGGTGGATGCACATCCTGAAACCCTCCTGCCTGTCTGCATGCCTGCTCCTTTTAACGATGCACGCGGTGACTGCTGGCTCCGGCAGAACCGGGAGCCACATTTCCCCACCCATGAAAGGCTCTTGGACTGTTTCTCAGACTTATTAGGCACAAATGGGCTTTTCACTGACACCAGTCATGTGTGCCTGCTCCCTGCACCTCATTTAAATTCTCCTGCCAAGGCTCCGTGCCCAATGCCAGCACCACGCTGTGCCCCACTCCCCTGCGTAAAAGCAGGCACGCAATGGGCCACAGCACCAGCTGCTCTGACACCTTACCTGCAGAAGGGCAGGAGAAAGGCAGGGGAAGGTGCATTATCAGAAACCTCTGGAGTACACTGATCTGTTGGCAGTGGGATGTTTTCTCCATGTTTTCTCCAAATCTCCTCTGAAAAGAAGAGTTGAGGCTGCAACTTGGGGAAGGTTAAGTGGTTGGGAGCAGGATTTGTTTTCAGGTGGGGAAAGATGTGGGTCTGTTTGGCAGAATTGGTTTGTTCAGGGTGGGGAATAAGGTTACATCTAAACAGGATCTGGGAAACCCAGGAGCTTGAAAGAGAGAGAAAGAGCTGTGGAAGAGTGTAAAACTGGTGACGTGTGGGTTGTAGAAAAACAGGAGGCAATGGCAGGTCTGGGCAGGCTTCTGGGAAAGCAGGCAGGGGTAGAAGAGCTGGGGACTGGGGACATGGCAAAGCAGCAGGTGGTAGGAGGCTCAGGGTGAGAGGTGGAGGATAACTGCTGGGAGTGTGGTGAAAAGCAAGGAAGTACATACAGGTGTGCTGGAGAAGGCTGGTGCTGCTTCCAAGCATCTGGAGCCTCTCCTTGCTGCAGCCATGTGTGTCCCAGCTGCTTACACTGAAACCTGACTGGTGGCAATGAAAAGCCCATTTATGCCCAGGATCCATCTGCTGGATGCACTGCCTGGCCAAGGCCATGACTGGGGCTGTATCTGCCCTGCTGCTGCTACTCCCTTCTGCTGTGACCCAAAAGCAAGCTCCTTTTCCACTGTTCTCTCCATCAAGGTGAGCTGGAAAGATGGTGGTGGTCAGTGCCCAGGGCTCTTCAGGAGTGGAAATGGCTGAATTAGTTGTAACTAATTGAAAACACACAAAGAGCAGCAGGATTTACTGCCTGGTCATTTAATCTTACCACTTAGGACCCACTTGAAGTCACCACATGTGACAGAATCACCAAGTGATGAGGGCAGGATTAGAGCCTCAAATGAGATTATGCTCCTTGGTGGGGATGTGAGCTGCTGAGGGCAGGGAAAAGATCTGTCTTGAGCACCCTTTACTACCTTGAGGTAATAAACCAGATATGCAACATTCTGCTTGCCTAGTGAGCATCAAAAATAGACTCTCTGGAGAGAGAGAGAGAGAACACCCAAGTGAGCCAGCTGAGCAGAGCTTGGGACACTGACAGCTCCTCAGCCTGTAAAATGAATTGGCACAGGTTTGTGCCAGCATTAGCACAACTGTGGCTTCAAAACAAAACAGAGCAGGGGCAGGGAGCAGGAGGAGGGGGAAGGACAAGTGTGCAATTGGCTAACTGAAACCATAGGATATTTAAAATAGAAAAGGGAAAGGGGATCAGAGATAATGAAGGTGTGGCTTTGCACAGTTTGCAGCATCTTAGCCTTCAGTAAATATATAAGCAGCAGCCTATCACACACAAATGGTAATCAGTGAGCCAGACACATTATGATGCACAAAT
Source organism: Parus major (assembly GCF_001522545.3). Taxonomy (NCBI): domain Eukaryota; kingdom Metazoa; phylum Chordata; class Aves; order Passeriformes; family Paridae; genus Parus; species Parus major. Next base: position 63,264,612 of record NC_031771.1, read on the forward strand.
AAAAAGATGATGGATAAACAGGATGGATTAAAAAATATTATGAACAAAATAATGGATTAAATATATAATGGATGAAAAGAATTAAAATATAGGCCTTGCCCAAAGATTTTACCATGAAAGACAAAAGACCATGATGGATCACAGCTCAGACAGAAAGGAGAGGACAGGGCTAAGCACAGCATGAGACATGTTCTCCAGGTATAGGAGCCTTTAGTTTTCAGCTAATTTACTGAAAACAGGTCTGTACAGAGTCCCTTTTCAGCCCAGCAGCTCACTGTGTATTGCCACTATAATGAAGTTGATTTGCAAAGTCTGAGGGTTCATTTCTGCATACAAAAGCATCTTTTCCTCACCCAGTAATCCAAGTGAAGCAGTAAATAATTCTCACATTCACTTGCTGGTAAAACTCATGTTTTCCATGGAAGCTGCAGGAGCTCAGTGCTTCTGAATAAATCATCATCTCTATAGATTCCAATTTTAACACAGTCCTTTAAAGGCTGAAACCAAATGAACCGCTCACTTTCCCATCTACACTGAACATTTATCACAGACTAGCTGGATACCCTTAAATCTTGGCGTTGGGAAAGCCATGATAAGCCTTAGAAATAGTATTCTCTTTCCTCCTTCCCTAGAAACTTCTCCCTAGGGACAGCACTGCAGTCTGGTCTGGCATCTGTCTGCTCAAAGTGTTTTCCAGATAATTAGTCATTTAAACCTCTCTCACGCAGGATAATCTGGCTCAATCATACCTTCTCAAGTGAGCAAGTAAGGGCGTTGAGATGTAGTTGACAGCAGCTGAAAACCAGGGCAACAGAAACAGTTCCCACCCCTGCCTGTGGTATCACTCCTCTCTGGGAAACAACTCCCTCCACAGCAGCAGGGACAGCTACGTGGAGACACCTCCACACCCTCCCAGTCACATCCTGAGTACCTGAGGAACCCCAGCTCAGCACTTCTGCACCACAGCACACCAGGCTGTAATTCACCCCAGGCAGCTCTCCCTGCCAGAGCAGCAGCACATTCCATCTCAGAAAGGCAAGGGACAGAAGCTGCTCTAACCATTCCTGGATTTCACACTGGGATCGGATTGGGGTGTAGTTCCATGAACAGCACAGTTAATCTGTCTGCTTCCCGAGACCAGGAAGGGATGATCTTGCTTTCCTTTCCTCTGGCCATGCTCCTCACAATGCAGTTCAATTCCTTTCCTTATGCGGCTCAGGCACTTGAGATATGTTTGTAGGGTCAAAAGAACATATCCCTTTATTTTTCTTTCAGGATTATTTCTGATAGATTAGAGATAACCTGAGGAGGTCCAAAATGCTGGTGCACACTGGGAGCTGCAGCACTACCCCACTTTGGAGGAGAGCTGTCAGATTGGCTCACACTCTCTGTTGGATCTGCACCCTGAGGCACACAGAAACAAACAACTTGCTGCAGGCCACAAGCCAAAGTAGTGAAGGAAGCCAGGGGTCCTATTTTTTCCTCATACATTCAGAGTAATTTAAATGTCAAGGCTGAAGGAAACATTTGAACAGCCCTTGCTTTGTTGTAAAAATCAATCAATCTATTCAATAACAACCTCTCAATCTTATTAACAAATCATTTTCCCCTCCCCAAAGTAGTGAGCAGGAAGGACTCTACTGGCCCATTTACAGGTTGCAATATCTTCACAGTTTTCTCTCAAGTTGTGTTGGCAAATGTGCAGTACAGTAATACCACAGGAGTCTCAGAGTTGTTTTCTTCCACCACTGAATGGGGAGTTTCATCAACTGTGAAAAACAACGACTTCCTTGTACCATGGAGACTCTTCTTCTTTTCTCCATTGCCACTAGAGCCACATTTCAAGGCAGAGAGATTCTTAAGAAAAACACCAGAAACATGGAACAGTGGGAAGGAAAATGGTGGTGCTGACTGTTCATTCCAGTTGAACAGCTGATGCAGACACTGTTGCAGTCCTGATGGAGGAACAGGTTGTCACTGTGGGTTTGGGTTACTGTTGAGCTTCTCATATTCAGGAGCTACCTAGACAGGAGCCAGAATCCCTTTGGGATTCACACATAGTTTCTCACTGTGTCCTAAAAACAGCTCTAGCACAGACAGTCTGCAGTACCTTGTAGGAAGGGGATCAGAGCAAAGGCAGTGCTGCAAAACTGGCATTCCTAGAGCCTATTTATGTCCCCAGTGGGACTTCTTCAGGCTTATATGGCAGCAGCAAAAGTGTTAAGTGTCCTGGAGGCATCACAAAAATATCATTTCATTGGGCATATGATACACAGCACTGCTCTAGCTGCACATTTATCCCAGGTTTCAGTCCAGATTTGGTTTATTTCACAGTCCCTGTATTAGAAAAGTCTCCCTGATGAAGAAGAAATATTCAGGAGAAGACAGGCCTGACAACATAGTCTCACAATGTTAGGCAGGGAAAACGGAGACAATTTTTGGGTTTAGCATATCCTTGTGATCCCATGAGCATGGCACATGATTTGGGCTCTACCCTTCTGTAATACCTTGCATTCAACAGGCTTTATAGACTTTGTGGTATTTGGCCTCCCAAGGATGCATTATGCATTTTTGCAGGAAGTAAGGCCAAGACATACTAATGTGCCTGAGGTCTTAGGAAAAGCACTTGCCAGAGGAAAATAACTTCCTTCAAGTCCCATTCTCATGTTGTTCCTACTACCAGTACCCTCCTTGTCCATATGCTGCTAACTATCCTTTTGCAACTGCTATTTGCAGTAGCCAAGTCTCATCTCTAAAACACAATATGTACATCAACTCTAAGCCATGATAGTCCATGGACAGAGGGCAGGACCCCAAAATGCAGTTATCATGTCCTTGCAGCTTTTATACAAGAAAAGGAACAACAGATAACAGCTATTTTCTGGGTTTGGCTCAAAGCCAGGAAGAGAGTACAGGATACACCCCTTCAGATGAGACCCTCTCATCCAATAGCTACTCATCCTCCAAAGGCAAGTGTAATAGCACTTCCCATTCACTCTTATATGACAACTCTGCAGAGAGTTATATACAAGTTATGGTATGTGTATGCCTTGCAGAAGAACTTTCAGCCTTCATGAACTTCATCTTCTCTCTTGTCACTACACAAAATTATAGGTCACTATACAAAACAATGAGAGAATCCCTACCCCCACCATCTCTCCCTGTCCACACTGCTGTTGGCACTGGATGCAGATAAGATGTTAATGAGTCACCATCCTGACCTGCACCTTTACCTTTGAAGCTGCCATGACGGCTGCTGTGGCTGCAACGTTCAGCCCCCGCTTCCCGAAGTGCACGAGGGCATCGTAGCTCCGGTCTTTCGCCTGGATGAGGCAGTCATCGATCTCCTGTCAGAGCACAAAACAAAACAAACAATTAAAAAAGCACAAGAAGGACAAGTTCAGGCTTGTGCTTCCAGCATCAAACTCTTGGCAGAGTCAGGTCATACTTTATGGAGGTGGATGTCTCCTATTTCCTCCACTGGGCTGGAAAAAAGTTCACAGCCAATATTTGCAAAGAGGAAAATTTGCTGGGGGGCAGTAACTCCCATTGCAGGGTTTGGGAACTCTTTATTCTACAAATGGAAGATTGGGACTCAAAGTTGGGGTCCTAGAAGCAAGAGAAATCTGCCTGAACGACATGGATTGATAGACATTTGCAAACTATGCACTCCAAAGACAAATGTGATTGCCTCATAGTTAAAAATAATCATATGATGACACTGGGCAGCTGAAGCTGCATTGCCCTGTGTCCAGGACAGGTGGCCTCAGAAATATCTGGGATATCTCTGCACATCATGGAGATGTCCAGCCTCAGATGCCCATGGAACTGGTAGGGCCAGAGCTTCTGGACTTTGATACTGCTCAATATACAGTGAAACAGTTAGGGAGGTTCCCTTACTCTCCCTCCCTCAGGACACTGGGGTCTGGATGGTAATGATAGCAATGACTTCTAGTACTCAGCTGGTGCATGTGCTGGGTTAGTAGGGACTGGAGGCTGTGAGGAGCTGCTGGCTGCTCTCCTTATTCCCTGTAGGTAAGAGCTGGCAACTCAAAATGCATGAGCCCTGCTTGGGTAAAGCACAAGAAAAAGGAAGCAGAGACAGGGGACTGATTCCCACTGTCCTTCTTGGACAAGACTGAGATCCAACTGCTCTTTTTAGCCTGTGGCTAAACAGAGAGCTTTCATTTCCAAGTTGCCAGTGCAGGAAGCAGTTACTCAGCAGTTTTCATGTTGGTATGTGACAATAGCTGTTCTTGGTCCATTTATACACAGGAGCCAAATTGATCTGCCTCATAGTGTCCCATTCACAGCCACAGTAGTCTTCCAGGCAGGCAAATGATCCAAGCTGCAATATCCCCCTCCCAAAATTAGCATCTTTAATTTGAGCAAGACATTTTTTAAACCTAGGACCTCAACATGCTACATGCCTTTTTTTCCACCACACTACACAGCCAGGCAGCTCACAGCTGCTAAGCTCATTTTAGACTGCCTGGGCTGTTTGTATCATTTCTGTACAATGTTTTAGGCAGAGCTGGGAACAAAGTTGAGGAGTCCTGGCTGCCAGACCAAGTTTCTCTATTTGTTATATGCAGCCACAACAGAGTACTCCAGTTATAATCACCCAGTACATGCAAAGCAGCTCAGGAGGTATTTTTATCCCACTCCCTCCCAACTTCTCAACTGCACAAAGATGAGTTAATAACTGTGAGTGCACTGAACAGATGCCAGTATTTAAAAACACAACAAGCACAAAGAACAAGAACACCAACCCAAAGGAGGGGATCAAATGATAGAGGAAGAGAATCAGCAGCTCCAAATCCTTCCATAAAAATGAATGATACAGGGACTGGACTAAACACACCATAGTTCTGTTCCACCCAGAGAGGATCCAGGCACCTGTGATTACCTTTTCTTTTGAAGACAGTGTTGGATGGACAAATTTTCTGTACAGAAGGCTGGAGCCTTTTGTGTATGGAGACAGCAGCCAAGCTACAAAAGCTATTTTGAGTTCATAGTAGAATGGAAACCTAGAAGAAAAAGAGGGTTACTGTCTGCTCCCAATTTAACCTCTGGCCTTAATTAGAGATGCTCAGCACAGTTAGGGATTTCCCAGCTCAGCTCAAGGCAGCTTTTGCTTACCAAAAAATCTAAAGATTAAAGCATATTGACTCAGTTTTGAACACATCTCAATGACACATGTGGGTGAATCTTTACTTGGTTATCAGGACCATTATTTAATGGCCTGGAAGAGATTCTGATGTGTGATAAGTTTTCTATATACAAAGATCACAGGTGTTGCCTTCACAGTATCCCCAGTAATTGTGAGAAAGCAAAGACCAAACCAGCAAACCAGTATTTCATTGATATATTTATGCACTTTCCATCTGTTTGCCTCTCAGCTTTTAAAGTTAACACTTACATGACTGAAGCTGAGATACAAGAACCTTTGTTGTCCAAGCAACATAAAGGTGCAGATTCACACTGACTTTCAGGTAGGGCTGCAAAATATGGAGGACATGAACCAGCAGGACATGCTTTAGCTGTAACAAGCAGCTAGGGATACCCTGAGATTAAATAACCAGGCTCTTTTCTGGAGGACAAAGCCCAGAGCTCAAGACTGGCCACCCAGCATCATCAGCATGTTGCTGGCAGCAGTGTGATGAATGATTGATTGTCACCCTTTGCAAGCACAAGCAGTGCACAGACCTGTGATGGCTATGGACCCAGACAGGCTCCTGTTGTGCCACACAGGGCTGTCACTGAGCCAGCCAACACCCAGGTCTGACACTGAGCATGGATGTGCCAGGATGATCTCCCACTCACTGGGCATCTCTACAGCACACTTGATTTCACAGGCTGGATGAGCCCTCTGCCAATTCTCCTGATAGACCCACATAATTCATTCTCCAAAAAATAACAAAGCTCCAGATGAACACAGGAGAGGTAGATCTGCATGCAAATTAGACAGACAATAATGGTTTTATCTCCTTTTCAATAGATCTGACATGCTGCCAAGTTCTCCCGATTTCCTTCATCGGAAGGACTCACTCAAGGCATGCAGTGCTCTGCAGGAACAGGATGTAAGGGCCATGTGCTACAGTTACATTTTCATCCTAAAGTCTACTGATCTCACTGGTTTCTGGTAGGAAGGCCTTACTATAAAGGGCAAGCAAGCAGCAAACACTTCCAAACCTGAGCATCCAAAAGGAACTGAATCTGATAATTGGGAATTTATGTGCTCTCATTCTGGTAAAGGTCACCAGGAATCCTTCCACTGGCACCAGAGAACCACATTAGTGTGAACTGTCACTGTCCTCCATAAAACCAGAAATCCAACCTAACCAGGAATATGTCTGGCAAAACATCCCAGGAACAACCACCCACACAGCAACCTACATAGTCTTGTGCTGCAGGGCTGCTTGTACCTGATCCACAGTCTCTGTATTTACTGTAGGATACAGCCAGGCAAGTCTAAAACTCTGCCTGTAGCTAAATCAACTGTTTTTTATGTGATGACCACTGAAAGCATCCAACTGGGCAGTCAGCTGTGCCTGACAGGCAGGGCCTGAGACTCCAGTAATGATTTCCCACTAATGAGATATCAATGAGCCTTTCCACTTTCTTGTTTTTCCTGTGACAGCACTGAGAAAGGAAGCATGTCTCCTGCAGACAAAAACCCTCTATGCACTTGAAGCTGCTGAACCTGTGCACAGGAGTCAGTGCACATTTGTGTGCCTTTTTTCCCCCCTTGTAAACATTTCTATTTTCTTTTCATCTCATGCCAAAGAGCCTCTCCCCTCTGGTGCTTACCAGCAAAGAAAGATATCCGTGAATGTCTCTGCTGTCGTGAAGAGCGCGAATATGATCCAGTACATCATCCACTTGACCTGGTAAACAAAAACAGTCTCAAACTATCTCTTACAGGCACAAGTGCACAGAATAACTCTCATGGGAAAATAAATTCTTACCCCCTCACCCTCTCCATTGTGTATTTAGCAATTACTGTAGACTTGAAGGTGCCAGTTTGCCCCACTTAACATGTGTCAGATTAACACGGTCCTCGGGAAGGTGACAGCGGTCTTTAGGACTGGTCTTAGGAAAAGAAGAGCAGCCTCTGTCCTTGCAGAAACTCCACTGGCCAGTAGAACATGACAGCTCTATCACAGGGCATTAAAAATCCCACTTGGCTCATGTTAATAGCAAATGTTAAAATAAAGTTGTTGGCCAAACTCCAGTTAAGATGCAATTACTTACATAATACCTACAGCCAGGAAAAGGCAAAGAGGTAACTGCCTATCCTGTCACCCAGGATTCAGGAGCATAATCATCTCACCACAATTTACTGACTCACTGGGCAGCTCTGGAGTGGCTGTGACTGCTCCCACCCACACCCCATGCAGTGACAAGGGAAAGGGCAATAGTTTAAATCCCTTCCCTGGGGCTTAGAGGGGACTGTTTTACCTCACACTGGTAGTGAGAGCATGTGCTGTGCTGTCTCTGTTCAACTAGAGAAACTCCATTGTCATGGATGATGGTTTCCTTTGGGAACCAGCAAGAGAGCCTTTGGGGATGGTGACTTGGTCAGATAAATTGTAGTACTTCAAGTAATTCAGGAATTTGGGGATTTTTTTCACTGAGCACTAGATGGCATCTAAAAGCACAGCTCAACTATTCTGAAGTATCTAGTATTGGTTCTTCTTAGGATGGAAAAAGGTGGTGAGACAAAAGTTGTTAATTTAATTGGCAACTGTTGTTTAATTAGGTGCATTTGAAAATGGAGGTCCCTAAGCAGCTTTGCTGGAATGTTAGAAAGCTTAAGGAAGCAAAACCCATGAAAATCAATGAATTAGAGAATTGGGCCACGTTAGCTAAGGCTGGTACAATTACAGTAGACTAAGGAAAGGTTGGAGGGAAGACAGTACTAGAGGGATACCTTCACCAGGTGCTGCTCTGGGGAATGGAAGATGGAGGCACCAATAAATCTGGATCTCACCAGCTTGGAAATGATATCCCCATCTTCTCCCCAACAGAGTGGGGGCAGTACTGATAGTCTCCATTTCACTGCAGGTACTGGAATTATTCCCCAAGCACCTACCTGTCACTCTGCTACATAGCTGCTCTCCTGGGATTTATATTTATGTACATATTTATATTTATATGTAGCTTTACAGCAATAATGGCACTGCCAAACATCTGAGAACATCATCTTCCCAGTGCAGCTCCTGCCAGACTTTTTATGTAACTGTGACTCCTCAGAGCCTCAGTGCCAACATGGCTCTCTCAGCTAGACATTACTGCCAGCAAAACTTTTAAGCACAAACCAAGACCTGGTGTGGATGGGCTTGGATCAGCCTAAAACATTCATCAAAATTACTATTACCAAGCAGAATAAAATTACATTAGAGTGATATAAGTTTTGATTAATAACTGAAGGTTCCTCCCATGTAATTTTAAATTATTACTTAATTTTTATTTTTTTTTAATCAAGCCTTAATGGATACATTGCCACAACTGCAATGTTAAACTGAAATCAATTGTAAGGGCAGACGAGATCAGTTGTTCCCATATTTGCGTCACAACCACAAGTGTCTTGTGAGTTGATGTGAGTTCCTCACTTGATGTGAGTTCCTGTTTTACAATTGAATTTCCAACAGAAATTGGACCCTTCAACAAAATACCTTCCAGAAAGGGACTATGGAAATGTTAAGTATCAGTGGCAGACACTGCTTGGAGATGCCTGTGCACATCTTCAGCATTTTCAAGCAAAGAAGCCCTGAGAAGCACAGCTGTGTAAGGGCTGCAGAGACATTTTGCCTTAAATATCTGCTGTGTTCTGTAACACTTAAAATTCTCAAAACGCCCAAAAACATTTCCTGAAGGAGGAAAATTATAAACAAAACTCTTAGCAGCCACAGTGAGTTCCAGATTGAGTTTGCACTAAAGATTTAATGGGATGGACACCTATGCTGTTATCCAGATGAGAAAATGGGCTTGTTATTCCTGGGATCCTGAGAAGGTTGAAGAGTCAATCTTCTGGAGATCTGGAGGCTGAGCTGGGTTCAATGAAGTTAAAAGAGCTCAGGTTGTGAAGGGCACTACAAATCCTACAGGACCCCAACAGCATCCAAGTGCTTTTGATTCTCCTTCATTTTACTTTCCCTGATGGCCCCATATGCCTTTGGTAACCAGGGCCCAGGGAAGATTTTTCAGCAAAAAGAAAAGAGAGCACACCCAGCTGCCAGACCTGCCTGTAAATAGGTCACTCTGCAAGGAAGGATGTTTCTGTCTGAGGATTCAGCCACATGAACTTCGAGTTGCCTCCTCTTATCCTTGTTTTGAATGAACAGTTAAAGCTTCAAGGCTTTTTGAAAAGGCTTTGATTTATGCTGCTCTTCAGAAACAAAGAAGAGCACACAAAGCTCTGGATGCCAAATACCTTTTAAGTCAGCTTATCTCACCACCAGAGGAATAGCAGACATTTGTCAAGGCGCACATCAGCTCTGCACTGGAGCCAGAAGCACAAACCCAAGCCTCATTTATGCCCAGCAATCAACCAGCCCACCTTCAGGCCAGTCTGCCCCTTGCACTGCTTTATAAGCTTTCCCAGAATACAGGCAACACCTTTCCAATGTGGTGAGGAGCAGTCTTAGAAAACAACCCCCCAGCACAGCCACAAACCTCATTACTCACATATTCTTTGATGTCCTTTGATTTCACGGCTTTGTAAGAATAATATGCGGGGTAAAGTGTGCCAAATATAAGCCTGGAAAAAACAAACAAACAATAAATGGATTAAATTGATTTCCTGTCAGAGAGAAAGACTTTTTTCCCCCACTGTGTTTTAAATGTGGTTTTTGCACTGATGCAAAGTGTTGGGATTTGATTTAAGCTGAGTGCACTAAATACAGTACAGTACAGGAGTGATTTTGCATCACTGAATTCAGAGCATCTGTTACCAGTGACTTGAATGAAGAGAAGAGATTCAGGACGTTGTTGTTTTTTTTTTGCAATGGTTTCCAAAGCTGTACCTTACAAGTAACACACAAAACAAAACAATCAAACCAAACAAAAAAGGCCACCACCACACTTTCAAGAGGAAATTAAAAATCTGATCTTGAAACAATCTACTGTGACACCAGGAATATGGAAGTATTGCTTTCAGAGAGAGAATTATTTGTCTAAAATCCCTTCCTCCTCTGTTCAGTACTCTGAAAAGCTGGCAGATGATAAAGCAGGATCCAAGTTCTAGTGGTGCAAGGATTTGGGTACTTTATCCTACATTAAACCTGGTATAGGGAAGAACCCTGCACTGTTCAGCAAAGTCAATTTGGGCTCATGAGAGGAGGAGGAATCTGCCCACCAAGATACACCAACATGATCAGGCCTAAAAGTCCCAGCTCTGCTGTTCTTTCAGACAGCTTCCTTTCATTTTCAAGTCTGAAAGGGATGCTGTCAGCTTCAAGATTTCATGTACGAAAGAAACAAGGATCTGTAAGTTAAAAATAGCACCACTGAGAAAAAAATGTGCAGTATTTTTTATACTAGGTTCTCTCTGCATCACTGCCTACACGCTTATTCACTTGGATTATTCTGGACGCAAGCATAGGCTTGTCAAAACCACTTTGCCCTGCCCAGGTTTCAGTTTTATTCAATGCAGAAGGATGATGCTGCAAAGTCTAAATTTAATAGATTGCAGGGTAATGTTTACTGGCTTGCAACTACCCATCTTTCCATTGAAGCTTTTGCTTTAAATTCATACAACTGTTTCCTCTGCTCCTGGGAATGAAAATGATCAATGTTTCAATCCCTAATTGTGGAGCCACACGGATCTGCAGTCATCTTTTTCCACCCTGCCAGCAGTGACTTTGTGCCTTGGGACTTGTAATTACAGTCAAGTCCATTACGTGCACAAGACATTAAAAATTAACACTCTGGGATATTGTGCACCATCGTACTTCCCGGAGCTCAAGAAGGTATTTATGAAAGAATGGGGTGAGCCAGCACACATCTTGATTTCCAAAGCAGTGACCAAAGGCAATTTGCCTGCTATTCATCATGCTCAGTGTAGCATGGATTAGCAGAACCTGAAGCACAATGCAGACTTCAGAAAAGCAGCTACTGAGTGAGGAGATTCAACATTTTACAGAGACATCACACTGGTTTCAAAAAAGCTTTGCTGGAAACAGTCAGCTCTGAACCTATTTCACTGAAAGGAGCTTGTGCTATCTGCAAGGATCAGACACAAACACTCAGAAAGATTCTGGGAAACCAAAAGTGTTTTTGTCCCTTGCAGTATTCCACCAAACAGCAACAAGGGTTAAGGCAAGGATGAACACACAGATGATGGCTTAATCCTGTTCTCACTGAGGCTAATAAATACTCTGAGTTCAGTGGTAACAGGACCTAATCCAAGGAAGGTAGAGTTCCAAAAGGAAGAAAGCTACAATATTCAGAAAATAACAGCTGAGCACATGAAAAATATTTTTGGCTCTCCTTATAAAAAGCACTGCAATGCTGTTCTTCCTTCTTGGTCTAGGCTGCCTGCTATCTCACACTTTTATTTCCTGCAAATAATCACTGAGTGATTGATATTCATTTCCTCAGTTTGTGCTGGTAACAGAAAGTCACTGGATCCTGAAGAAGCAAATGGTTATAGGCATACCAGAAAATAATTTGTTGCAGACAATAAATACTTGGGAAAAAAATCCTGTGAGGGAAGGAAATTGGAATAATCTTGCATGTGCAGAGCAAGGGACAGTTAATAAGGTGATGTGATCTCCCTAAAGTGGAGATTAAGAGTTTCACTGATTTGCCTTGCAGTGTGTTGTGTGCATATATGGGCATTTATTACTGCTGTGGTTTACCAGACTGAAAACTGTTTTAAGAATGTTGGAAGCCAGTCTTGTCACTGCTGTGGCTTACTGAGTGGTTTGGAGTCACTTAAGCTCTGGACACACTCTTCAAATGGAAGACAAAAGATGTTTGGGCGTTTCTGTAAAGCGTATTCAGGGTTTTTAAGACAATATTTGCATATAGCAATATTCCAAAAAGTCTCTTGAAGTTACTGTCTTCACTTGGCTTTGGATCAGAATTGAGCACAATTGATTTAATTCAAACACACACATCAATCCTCCGTCTCTTCCCTCAATTCCTGTACCCTGCTGAAGACAATAATTCTCACTTCCCCCTCATCCAAGCTTCCTGTGTAATCAAAGTTATTGTTGATTCCTGCCTTCCTTCATCTCCATGCTCACATTGTTGCCAAATCACTCCTTCTGCACGCTATACACAAACCTGAGGCTGATCCTTTGTCCCTCCTCTGTCCCCTGAAAGCCATAAAGTCGTTCCTTGTCCAAGTCTCCTTTCCACCTCCTTTGTGTGGTCTCTACCCCATCAAGATGCACCAGTGTTTAAACCTCTCCCCCCTTTCCCAGTCACCCCCAATCCCAGCCTAACAAGCTGAAGTAACTTATCTTTGCTTTCCATGCCTGAAAAATTATGTTCCTAGCCACTGTTGGTTTGCTCTTTTATCACCTCCTACCTCAGTTCCTGCTCTCCTTTAATGACTGTGCCACCACCCTCTTCCTCTGCTGTTCCTTGCATGTATTCTCCCACACCCTGGAGCTCCTGTGCTCCTTGCTCCCCCATTGCACATCAGTCCCTTGCCTCCAAATCAAGCTGTTCCCTGGCAGTCCTCCTGACAGCCCCTAGTTTGAGAGACAGCAGCCCAAGTCCAGCCCAACTCCAACCATATCATTTCCCCAGTCCTCCTCATCTCTATATTCTTCTTCTTCTGCAAAACTTCTGATGTTCTCTGAACCAGCTCATAGGATCTTCAGCTTTCTTCCTACAGCCCAAAAATCACAGGACTGCCCCTCAGCTCCCTCCCACTGCTGCCAGCTGACCTGGGACTCAGATGTGCAGTGACTCCTTCTGTGTTACAGGCATTGTCTGTCTGTCTGTCTGGTGCTGGCCAGACAAATTAATGACCTACCTATGGACTCAGCACTGCAGCTTTTACCTCCTAGCAGACAGTGCTATAAAATAATCTCCTATGCAGCAGCTAATTCTTAGGAATTATGTAGGAAATTTTTATTTGAGACCTCTCTGACCCATCTATTTTGGCCACAATCACTTTGCAGATCCAAAGGTTTTGCAACAGTGGAAAAACAGACAACTTAAGTCTCATTTCCTTAGGAAACCAGTCAACCCACTCCCCACCCATTTCCATCTTTCAAGGTTTCTTTGAATGGGCTGTGTACCCAGGAAAGCCTTGGCCGTTTTACCTTCAGAAGCAGTTATCCTCATCATCAAACCTCCCAGAGCTTGATGTAGAGTAGTTGCTACATTTAAATGTACAGAATAGTTCTGTAGTCTGGGCTAAAGCAAGCACACACACTCAGGGTATAGAGAGAGGCAAGGAAGTGGTGACATCCATCAGTGAGTTGGGAAAAGCTCACTTGAAGCACTAAACAAATAACCACAACAGCCTGACAGTTCTTACACTGTTCTGTGCTGGAGGTCTACACCAATTACAATCACCTTGAAAAAGGACAAAACAGCAGCTGTAAAGAAATCACTGAAGAGTCAAATAATTGTGCAAGAAGAGGCAAAAATCTAAGTAAAAGGTCAGTCTGCCTAAAGAATAGGATAAGGATTAGTGCTGAAAATCCTATAATCCTATTAGGCACCTCAGCAGCAGCAATCCCCAGTCTGGATCATTACATGTGCTTCTGGTCATTCTTTGTCAAAATAGAGACACAAAGGCAGGAGGGGAAAGAGAAAGACAGGGAAAGTGGAAGTGCACTGGGGATGATCCATAAGAGGGACTGTAAAGGCTGTAATTGTTTCTTTTGCAACAAAGACAAATAACTGAGGCTATTTACTCCTCCTGATGCAGTGTGAGGGGATGCTCAATTCAATAAATAAAACAAAGGCAAAAGGAGGGGAGAAATCTCCTCTATCACCAGGAGATATTATGTGGAATGGATGAACTGCATTTATTGATATAATTAGATCATGTAGGACTTGGGGTTTGGGTTTCATTATTCAAGTTTACCATTAAATTACACAGGAAAGGATGAAGCTTCCCATATTGTGAGGTTTCCTGATTGTCAGGAGAATAGTAAAGCAATTGAACTGTTGGCTCCCCTTTAGCAAACCCTGTCATATTCCAGGGGAGCAGCTGCATCATCACCAAAGTTCCTTCTGCCTCCACTTACCCAGACAGCCACAGTCAGACCTGTCTATTATATCCCTCTGTTCCTTATCTGGATCTGCTGGAGCAGTGGTCTGACCATCACAGAGCACAGGCTATCCCAGATGTGACAGTATTCCTGATAGAATTCTAGGCTAGAATCTGGGCAACAGCCTCAGAGCTGCCACCATGAACTGGGAGGGTCTCACAGGACATCTCAAGTTCTGATTAGATGATGCTGCTTTCCTCATGGAAATGTCATTTACCCACAAAATGAACTCTTATGCTCCATAAAGTAGCCACTGAAATAAATGGAAAGGCTCTCAGTGATTCTCAGGAGTTCTTGCCAGGATTCAGGTTACCTCCAGAAATGCCTGCACATCCACTCCCTTGAGCATTTTTAACCACAGGGGTATTTTCTGGGTGGTAACCTGCTGTTACAAATATACCAGCATGGGTTGTCTACATCCCAAGCCATCCAAGTTTTTCTCCTCTAGTTACCATGCCACCAGCAGTGTTTGGGCTGTCCAAACACTTAGAACATTGTACTACCACAACACAAATAGAACAGCCCTTATTTTGCCCATAAATAACTAATGTTCCCATTTCATCAGCACACAGCAGCCAAGATGGCAACTTCTGCTCACAGGGATGGAAACATTTAGGAATCATTGAGACATTTCCTATTTTCTCAACATGTTCACTGGCTAGTGCGTGCTTCTTACACAGAGAGCTGAGCTGTCACCATGCCAGCATTCCTCAATGATACCACCAAGAAGGGTGCCAATAGGTTTGTGTTCCTTATTATCAGTCCTAATTAATGTTCACACAGTGCCACAGATTAAAAATAAACGGCACTGCCTTCGCACTGAAGGTTCCCGGTTGAAATCCAGCAGTCGGGGATGTGAAAATTAACAGTGTACAAGGTCAGGGAAAGGGTTAATTTGAGTCCCTGGACAGGCCAAATGATTGATATTCAAGAAGGGGCTGGGGTGGAGGAAGCACCAGCTGCAGAGGAGGTTCTGGGCTATATTCCCTAGGAGGTGGCTCCTGCAAATTCTTTGCAGTCACTGTGTAGCAGAATGGTGGCTCCAGGGAAGTCAGGAACTCGCCTGCTCACCCCTCAGGGTGACAGCTGACACCATCCCCACCTTGGGCCCCAAGAGATGTGGATACCTGACCATGACATCCTGATACACTCTGAGAATACTCATGACAAAAATATCTCTCGAGGAAAGCACTGGGTCCTGATGCCCCTGAGACAGATTAGGCTCACTTCAAACTCCACTTGCAACTTGAATCAAACATCTTTATGAGCTTGGTTCAGTGCCCAAGGACAAACGTGCAGGAGTGCCCATGTCACTCAGCCAGTCATGCACTGCTGTTGCAGATAAAGCTCCACTTGCACAGCCACCCAGCACACCCCTCTGTTTGGGAAACATTCCTCTGCACCTCTGCAGCTCCTTGGTGACCTGCTTAGCTCTTCTGACCTGCCTAGACCATGTCCTCACATCCGCACTCCCAAAGCACATACACACCCACACCAAGGAGGCAGAATGCAGACCCAGGAAAGCTCTGTGTCTAACACAAAGATGCTCTGCTTTCCATCCAGATCCACCTCTGACTTCTCAGACAGGTTACTACAGAAGCAAAATGAAACTTCATCTTGGTTAATGTAATGTAATGGCTGCTGAAACCCAATCTCTGCTCCTGGTGTAACTGCAGGGCACAGGGACGCCAGACTGGCCTTCCAGCAGAAACAGCAAGTCAAGGACTGTCCTTGATGCTTCTAATTTAAGAAGTCTTCATGTTCCCAAACAGCACATACTCCTCTCCAGTTGACATGACCCTTTTTTGTTTTCCTCAGCTAGGGCACTCCTCACACAGGAGCTGGCAGATGGCCAGGCACAAACAGGTGAAGAAACATAGCAGAGGGGATGGGTGGAGAAACTGGCCTTGGCCAGCCTGGAGCTGTCACACAACTCCACTTGGGTCACAACAGCCCCATGCTTTTGGGGGCAGGGTGGTTTGAGAGGCTGCTCAGCAGAAAGAGACCTAGGGGTGCTGGTTGACAACCAGCTGGGAATGAGCCAGCAGTGTGCCCAGGTGGCCAAGAGGGCAAAAGGAATTCTGGCCTGTATCAGCAATAGCGTGGCCAGCAGTCCCAAGTAAGTGATTGTCCTTCTGTGCTGGGCATTGGTGAGGACACATCTCAAGTGCTATGTTCAGTTTTGAGCCCATCGATTCTAAAATGATGTTGAGGTGCTGAAGCATGTCCAGAGAAGAGAAAAAAGGCTGGTAAGGGGCTTAGAGGACATGTCCTACTAGGAGCATCTCAGGGAACTCAGGCTATTTAGTCTGGAGAAAGAAGAGGCTCAAAGAGACCTCACTGCTCTTTAGAACTGACAGGAGGTTGTAGTGAGGTGGAGTTGGTCTCTTCTGCTGTGTCTACAGTGAAAGGATGAGAGAAAATGGCCTCAAGTGGCACTGGTGGAGGTTCAGATTAGATATTAGGAAAAAAAATATTCACTTGAAGAGTGGTTAGGCATTGGAATAAGTTGCCCAATGAGGTGGTGAGTCACCATCTCTGGAAGTGTTCAAGAGATGTCTGGATGTGGCACTTGGGGAGGTGGTTTAGGTGATTGTGTCAGGTTGGCAGTCGGACTGGATGATCATGAAGGTCTCTTTCAACCTCAATGATTCTGTGAACTAATAGACTTGTTCACATTGAAATCCTACATTCAGACTGGTCTAAATAAGATAAACTTGTCCCCACTGTTCCCTTTTCCACATTTGCTGTTACAGGAAGAAGATAGAAATGCTTAAATAACTTAAATTACTGATGGAGGGACCTTGTTAAATATTGTGATTGTTATGATAATGCACGTGATGTCTACTAAAGCCTCACATTCCTAGAAAAACTACCAGCAGTGAAGGGTCTTCACAGGGTTATGTATACACGGGTATCCTTGAGTATCATATTTAAAGTCCATTCAAGATTAGGCAAGTACTTAACCCTTCCCAGGGTTACTGTTCCAGACTCTCTTCAAACTCAGGCAGAATTCCATCAATTTACACTCAAGCCAACACTTTAAAGTTCTCTTTCCAGCCCTTCAGAACAGAGAATGCCTGTGTAGCTGCTATAAAAATACCCCACAGCTCTGCAGCTATTTTAGGAAGCAAATTCCTTGCAGGTAGAGGCTTACTAATCTGGTCTGTTCTACTTCATGCTGCCTTCAGCAGAGCTGCCAGGCCCAGAGCATTGATGAGAGAGAGGAATTTGTTGTCACCCAGACAATGTTTGAAAGGGGGTCTGAGTGGGAGAGTTTGTGGGGCTGGTGTGGGACCTGTGAGAAGCTGCAGTCAGCAAGAACACAGTGCCTGGCACACCCCACGAGGCTCTGAGCAGCTGCCTGTGAGAGATTGTGTTTCGTGGGCCTCGACAGAGGCATTTGCTGCTCCTCCCTCTCCGTGCTCCAGCTCTGCAGCCCCGCAGGAGAAAACAGCCCACGGCACTGAGCTTACTCCCAGCGCTGGCACAGCCCACAGCTTCATCACTCTTTTGGGGAAGAAGAGGTAATTAATCAAAGTGTGATACTGAGGGCAATAAAATCTGTGCCTTTTAGAGAAGAAAACATTCCTGTTTTGTGACCGGGTCAGATCTTCACTGCTCCAAAAAGGCAGGGCTCAGGATCTGTGAGCTCTGATGCTTTCCCTATCCAGTACTGACTGTATAGTTCCGCTTTGAGGGCTTTGGTTTTTTCCAAGCCAAATAAATGGCAATTTGAAAACTAAATGGTATGTTTTAGATGGGAAGGGCTGCTTTTCCTGACTCTGGAGAGGGAGATGTTTATATGGGAAAAGGCTTTTTTAGAAGCACTGATATTATATTCCAGAGATGACAGATGGTCCAAAATCTGCATTGTGAGTTAGCCTACAGATTTATGGTAGGCTCATGATATGAAAAGGAACAGAAAAACTTATAACCTAACCAAACTAATTTCTAGACTAAAAAAAGGTGGATTGCTTATCAACAGAGAAACTCCACATTATTTTCATAGAAAACCACATCATGTTGTAAGTATTATTTTGGAATTATTTTGACTGATACTGTGTGAATCACCTTTTAGGAAGTGTAACCACACACAGAAACTCTCCTAATTGAGAACATAATCCTACTACATTCTCTGTATATGAAAACTCAGTTCAGGTTATGGAAGACTTCCACCATCAAACCATAAGTGTCAAACCACTGTCTGAGGAAGTGGTGAGAAACACAATAGTTCCTGGTCTTCCACCCCTCACTGAAAAACAGCTTTAGACTTCTTGTGGTGTACTCATGGGACAGAAAACAGGAATAAAAAATTAAATGAAACTATAACACATCCAAATCAATTACAACAGAACCTCCTTAGAGTACTGTTACTTCAGCTTCCCAGGGACAGAACATTACTAGAAGTGCTTAACTAAATGCAAGGAATATTTCAGCTCAATGTAATTTCGAAATTAAACCAGAAGATCTCTTTGGCCCAAATATTCAGCTAAAGCAATGAAAAATATTGACTTTCCATGCATTACCAATTACTCAATCCACTGTAACAAATCAAGCAGTCAAAAGCTTGCTGTAAGTACCTCTGGGTCTTGGAGCTCTCCAGAAGCTCTCAGAGGACAGAAACCCAGGGTAGGTGTCTCCACTAGCCAAGGAGAGCAGTTTGGTACAGAAAGAGGTGTCAGGCATAGTCA
The DNA here is from genome assembly GCF_001522545.3 of Parus major. NCBI lineage: Eukaryota > Metazoa > Chordata > Aves > Passeriformes > Paridae > Parus > Parus major. The sequence continues at coordinate 63,283,555 of NC_031771.1, forward strand.
CAGCCAGCTTGGAGATGAAATCTTAGTACTGTTCCAACCCCCATGCTGTGAGCAGGGCCACCTTCCACTAGTATGGTGGATATGGTGGATGCTGGTAAATTAACAGTAAACAGTGTAACTCCTTCCATCAGGAGCTGACTTTCTTACATCTCTGAGGAATCCAGAACATGAACCAGAAAAACCAGAAGACCAAACATTTTGAGGGACCACACTCACTGAAAAAAAGTGGCACCCAACTCAGTTGTAACTTCCATGTTCCAGAGCCAATATCTACCTCCTAGTTAAGTAAACAAACAAACAAAAAACCCATACACATCTTTAAAACATTTCTTCTCATTTTGATAACACATCTCAAAAAAGGATTGCAAAGTGCACTATATTATTGACATGAATATCAAAGTTGATGGCATTACTACTGATTTCTGATTATTTCATTAGTGGTTTATGTCTACTTTAAATTATAAGAAAGTGAGAAGGAAAAATCATATCATGACCTGAACAGTGCCCAGTTTTCAACTTCAGTTTTAAAGCAAGAGTATAGGAAAGCTAAGGCAAGATGATTCTACAGGTAATTTCAGAATATTCAGTCCAGCTCCACGCTTTGGTTAGCATGGGTATCAGAATGCCACATGCTAAATATAACAGCTGCAAAATTGCCGGGAGTTCACAGGCCATGCAGACCAAGTTTCTCTTTCTGGCCCACATACACCGATTGGCATTTCTTCTGGGTACTATTAACACTTGAGGGAGTGGCTGGGCACCTGCTTTCTTACTAGGACCTGCATAATTTTTATTTTAAAGCAAAGGAAAACAAGAAACTGTCATACAGCTTGAAAAAGAGACTTCTAGTCTTTTCTCACAGGTATTTGACAAGGGTTTCTTGTGTGAATTTAATAGAGTTCTTTCCTTTGGGGTCTTTTCTCATTTCATTCATCCTTTTTAATCCCTCCATTTTGTACAGCTAATAATAGCATTGTAATGAAATGCATGGTGCAACTGAGATAAATGTGAAGGCAGAGATCTCCAGCTGGAGCTGAACTGATACAGAGCAGCCTCCAGTCTAACCCAGACATAAGGGAGACAAAAGCAGAAGGAAACACGCCTCTGTTCTGAAGCCATGGACCACTAATGAATAATCAATCAGATCTGCTGAATTCAGCTTCAACTACCAGGACAACTCTTTGCCACTAATTAAAATAAATTAGAAGAAAAATGACCATTTAGTGGCTAATCCTAAACCATGGTGTTAGGATAAGTGGTACAAAACAGCAGCTGGGAGAGCCTAAACAACAGCCTGGCCTGGCACCTCTCAGGGCTGTCCCAGGGCAGCATCAGCCCCACAGGGGTGACACCAGAGCACTTCACAGTCTGGGGGTGGTTAGTACCTGCAGGGGTATGAGACTCATTACGGGATGCACGGGCAGACAGTGGACTTGGGCTCACACACAGAATGAAAAGCACACCAAATGACAGTACAGTGGCACCTCTTGTTTCACATCTTCACCCACAAGAGCCATGATGTAAAATACCTATTGAACCTCTGAAGTTCTCCTTAAGAACACATGGGACAGCCAGCACCTAGCACTTTGGCTTCTGAGCTTCTGTTGGTAATGCTCACTGCAGAGCAAGAGCACTTACTCCAGGGTTGAATATGGTTGAATTTAGATTCAACCCTGGAGGAACCAGACTAACCTAGGAACAAAGGAGCAGCACCAATCTCCTGCCAGAGATAAATCATAAGCCCCAGGGCCTGTCCAGTCAAATTTTCAGTATCTTCATCTCTGGACTCCTGTCTGTTTATGTTTGCTTACCCCTGCTTTGAAGAATTCTTTTCTTTATATATATAATCAGAATTTCCTTTGCTGCAACTTGCTTCCATTGCCTCTCCCTCTTTTGCTGTGCCTCCTCAAAAAGCCTTCTCTGTAACAATCCTCCACATTTTTAAAGACATCAATGGCATCTCCCCTTCACCATTTCTTATTAAGGCTGAACAAACATCTCACTCATCTGTCCTGGTGCACCATGAACTCCGACACTCTTCCACTGGACTAAATGCTGCCAAGGCCCTCCTTTTACCAGGGAAACTCAAATGGGATACTCTACTCCAGCCAGCAGCTGTGACATCTCCTCACAGTTGCAAAATAGAGGGGAACAATAATTTTCTTCAACCTGCTTTACTCCTCTTAACTAACCCAACCCTGTGTCAAGATCTGGAAGAGATCTGGAAGAGAACAGCACTACATCATTCCTATGATCACAGGTACAGCACATCCATTCTCTGAATGATGAAGAGATTCTGCCTTGCTGCTTGGAGAACCTTTCCCAGCCCCACCACACCCTTTCCCTTGCAATTGGTCCTGTCCCCAAGGAGCTAAGCTGGGGAATACCTACTTGATTATTAAGGGAAGCATGTGAAAAACAGCACCACACTGTCTTAACTCTGGGACATATATAGAATGGGTGCTGTCAGCAGAGCTTAAAAAAAAGGGGTAGGGAGATGAAATGAATATTTACAAACAGTGCTTTAATTCTCTTGCTTAGCCACTTTCGGTGAGCTAGAGGAACAGTTAGATTTCCCTTATCTCCACAGCCACATACTCACAGACAAGGCTTTGTGTCATTAACTGTGCAGTTTACTTATAACGGTTTTATGGTAATGTTGTTGCATGATCTATTCTTACACAGAGCCTTGAGTAGGGAGGTCATTATCAGCTTATTTACCCCTATGCCAAACACCATGGCCCAAGGTACATATCTAGAGATAAAATGACACATCCTTTCTTCTGCTGGAGCATGGAACCTCACAGGGAAAGTAAATTACCCATACATAGCTAATAGTCATGCTATGGTAATTTTTAAAAGGATCAGGGGCTGCAAAGCCTTGATCAAACTAAAATTGATTCCAAGGGCTTTCTTAAATGACAATCTCCTCCAGAGCCCCTAAATTCATCCTTTAGAAGCTGGAGATCTGTATTTTCAGGTTAAATGAAGAAAGATTACATGAAACTGATCCTAAGAAAAGTTATACTCAGCACTGTTGAAGGATTGACCTATGTTAGTAGCTGGGCAAATTCATACTCCAGGGCCCAGGAATCTTTAATTTTTCTGATCTAATAATTCTAAAAGGCTTTTCAGGACTGTACCTGAGGACACAGCAGTACCCTATGCACAGAAATACAAGCACCTCTGTAAGTCTTCACCATTTTCAATTAGTTCTCTCCAAGCCTTTGAGAAATAGCTGAGTTCTCAGATCCCCTTTGAACATTTTGGTTCCACATCAGCCCAGCTGAGCATTCCCCTGGTTGGACATCCATCACACAATGCTGACACACAAAAGCTGCACCTGTTGTGCCTTTAACTTGCTTGGGTTGGGCAGGATATTGTCACTGTTCTGGCTCAGAGCATACCAGCAGACAGTGTGGGTGGGCTAAAATACCCCAGGTGGAAATTCAGTTCCCAGCCTCCAAAATTCATGCCCATCCCCTTACTTGCACTAGCACTTGCATATTGCTCAGAACTGCAGCTGAACTTAAATATTTCTGACTTGCAATTCACTTTGCAGGTGCATGGTGATACATGATACATCTCATGCAATTTGTACAGAGCATTCTAAAATATATTTGGTTTTGCTCAGCAAAGAGTATATATGTACAAGTATATATGCATCAAGACAGAAATACTGAAACTTACACACATTTCCTTAGCCACTCTGGGAAGATTTTTACAATGCAAGTCCTCTCTTCTGAACTTGGAAATCTCTCTCCATCTAACTTTCCTACACCATGATTCACCTCACTGAAAAAGACAATTCCTTCCCTATTCCTCCCAAATAATTTTATCTTTTCAAGTACCTCCAGGTTTTGTATTGTTTGACCAATATTCAATTTCTTTTTAAATTTCTAGTATCTTACCATAGCTTCTCCCTGAAGCTTAAGAGGTTAAACACTTTCCTGTTACACCAAAGACTAGATTTTAATACCTGTAATATTATAGCTAGAAAGTGAAGTTTGTGTCTTGAACTAAAGGTAGGAGAGAGAAAGGGGTTCCTTTTTATTTCCATTGATTTTTACAGCATGACTACTATTTACCTACATTGTGTTTTTTTAACAACCACCTATTACATAAAGTGCAGGCAAGACTCACTAGTGAGGACAGGTATCTACTGAAGCATTTCACGGCACAGCAGCTCATATTGAGACCTTTACAATGACATCTGGCAATCTGAGATTTTGGAAAAATCTCAGGATTATCTCTAGGATAAAAACTTCCAGAGAAGGCTGAGGTGACAGATATCTATACATTCCATTGACCATGCTGGAAAATAAATGGTTTTCACCACTGGAAATCAGCAGCTTGGTCACAGTCCAGGCAGTGTGAGATCTAGAAAGAGAAGTCACAGCTTCCAGGCGCTGCTTCTGTGCCACCCCCATCATCACACAGTGAGACAATCTCACTGTGAGCACATTTCACCAATTCCCACATTTGCTCATTTATTCTCATCAGGTGATCTCTTGGAAGTAATTACAGGAACATTCCCATTCAAAATAAAGTATCAGACAATAGTTTCTCAGAAAAGAGCATGCACACAGCCTTGCAGGTTCAGAGTACAAATCAAAATATCTGATGCCCACAGGTCCATGCAATATACACACAGATTATAGAAGCTGGGATTTAAAATCCAGTTCCACAAAAGACATCAGGTTTTTTAAAGCCTCAAGACAGCAGTATTGATATCCAGATACTCAATCCTCCTTCTGACAGAAGATGTCATGTTCCCATTTGCATTCAATTTTGATCTCTCACACACTTCTCATATGTCTCTGAATTTCAAGCTTTAGCTGAGAGCCCTAGAGAGTAAAAGGGATAAGTCATGCTGCTCTCTTCTATTCTGCATTTCCCCAAACACAAATGTGTTCAGATCAAAGCCTGTGACACAGGCACAGCTCCATCCCTACACCGTGAGGAATGCCACTTTGTCTTGGCTTGGGTAAGGAGCCAGTGCATTGCACAATTCTGAACGGAAAAGGCTTTGCCTCTCTTCTTTCTTTTGGCTTAGCAATTTCACCTCTTTTCCATTCTCACCTTCCCTCCCACACATATACCTTTCAGCTGGCAGCTACTCAAAATATAAAATAAAATATAAACTTAGGATTGGCTTAGGAGCCAGATGGAGACTTCACAGAAATAACTTGAGAGGAAAGCAAAGGGGAAGACAGCCAATTCTTCAAGGACCATTTCAGAGATTTCTAAATAAGCAGCTGCTTGAGAAGGCAGCTTGTACTTTTTGTGAGAACGCCCACACTGCCTGCTATCTTATGTATGCTTTTCCACCATTTCTAATTCATTAATATTGCTGGTTTAAATGCCACAGTCCAGCGCTTGTTCTCTTTCCCAGGAAAGGGGATTCACACAGAGGGATGACAATGTTGCAAGTGCCACTCTAAATAAAGCCTTGCTATTTTGAAATGAAATGATTAAACTGTTTCAAACACATGTATCTGTATAAAATGTGTCTGGAGAATTGAATTTACACAGACTTCAGCCATTTATGGCCTGACTGCCCAGAGTGAGGTTTCTTGGTTTCAAGAATATACATAAATTATAATAGTGTTTGAATAGGGACATGATTTGTTACAGCCAAGTATCTGCAGACCTCAGCAGAATAATAATTGAAAAAGAATGCTGAGCTATTCCAGTGGCTGTATAACACATCTGAATGCAAAAAGCTCAGGACACATTTTATCAAAGAGATGAAAAATATCTCATCTATAAGTAAGTCCTTGGGGGTGGGGGGTATGATTTTACAGAATGGATTTACACAAGATTGAATATGAATTGCCACAAACTACATGGAAAGCAGACTGGTTCACTTTCCAGTACCATGCAAAATTAGTCATAGTATTTATAAACTTAAAATGCATGTCCTGCTTCACGGACAGCAGGCAAGAATCTTACAGTGGCTGCCTGCAGTCTCTCGAGCAGCTCTGCTGATTCTGCAGTGATCTAGGAACAACTTGTAGAAACAGGCAGAGGGTGTGTATCATCAATCACATGTGTCACATCCCCTCAGGTCCTGAAAATGGCTGTCAGTGAGCTGCTGGGATTCCAGGTTCTGGAAAGTCAGCAAAGCAGCACTGGTTTAAGGCAGTCAGGATCAGGGATGAGCTGCAGCCATGGTTAGCCAGCACCCTCTGTAACAGAGCTTCACACAAGGGCACAGACACAAAGCATGAGAGATTATAGTTTCTACCTGCCTGATGTGATTAGAGTAGCTTGAAAAATATATGTGCTAGGGTGAAAAAAGGCATTTGGATTCTTTAGATTGAATCTAAAGAGAAGGTGGTCATGCTCTTCACCCTCAGCTTTCAGTGGGTATTACCACTTCTTAGAGAAAAGTCTGATAGTGAGGCTCATCAGAGCTACAGAGGTGAGGTCAAAGGTGTCTTGATTACTGGCTTTGGGATGGCCCATTTGATTGACTTTGGTTGCTGAAGTGCAGGTAAAGCCATATTCCTATTTAGTGATGAAATTCCCAATACTAAAATGAAAGGATCATGCCTTTAGGAGCCCTCTATCCTTGGTCTATCACCACTCAAAGGGCAGTTTAACCCAAAGCTCATAAAGAACACAAGTCCTCCATCGAACTGGCCAACCTCTGTCCCATAATATTCAATTTTCTAGGATACAGCTGGCACCCTCTACAAGGCCCTCACCATTCTGAGCTACAAACACAAACTTAGGTCCTCCACCTGGGCAGATTTACACCACTCACTGACCTCAGAAAAGTAGCACCAGTTGACACAACTTGAAGCTCTGGTATTGCCCTAGGAATAAGGAAATTATCAACATTTGCATTGAAACAGCATTTTTCAGCTATTTATTTAGTTTGTCTCCAGAAAATCCAGCCTTAATTCCTCAAGTTTACCACAAGCCAGGACTGGGATTTTTTGCAGCAATTCTTCCTAAAATTTGGCAATGCACCCCTTAGCCTACTTATAAGGGCAAAATAAAGAAGCTGTAATTATTCCAGATATGAACTCTTTTTTTCTCCCCTCATGTACTGAGACTTCTTTCTTAGAAAGTTACATTCAGAAGCTTTCTATTGAATTCCATCTTTTTTGTTTGGATGATCCCATTTCATTTCAACACAGGTTTTGTAACTGATCACATGGCTGCAAGGCTTTTTAAACACATAACATGATACACCTATTTGACAGATTAGAGGAAAAGAGTTTGTGCAGTTCCTTATGGATTGAAGTACCTCCAAATCTTTTAAGTGAATGTGTGGTTCCTCAATTATCTCTAAGTGTTTGGGTGCTAAGCCATGACCATGAATTTCCATTTTAGAGCCAGCTGTAATCAGCTGTCACAGAACACACCATACACAAGGATCTCAATGCTGACCAAATACTGATGAAACCAGCTTTACTCAGCACAGTGAGATGGGAGATCACAAGCAGACACCAGGATAGGCAGTAGAACACAAGGATTTTTGCAGACCTGTTCAAAAGGGCCACAGAATTCTCTGTGGTAGGCTCATGACAGTTACAGCTTTATAAATATCCAGATGTGGCTGTATCTATGAGATAGATTGTATCCTGAGAAAGAATCATTAGACCTCAGGTTCTCCATAAATCATTAGAATCAGCAGGGGACTGGTTTGACTGATTGCACTCTGACAGCTAAGAAAGGAGGTGAGTACAGTATAACAAGCATGAGAAAATTCCTACATCATCTATGCAGGAAACCATTTACTCTTAGTTCAGTGTTTGTGTTTTTAAGGTATATTTTAAAACAGCAGCTTCCTCTCTGCATTTGATCCTATGAGAAAGACCCTTCCTGTATATAGGACAGCAGAGTATGTTACCATGGAAACTATTATGATCTAGTTAAATTCAACAAATCTAGTCTTATGGGGTATATTCCCCAGAGTATCTCAATTTAATTATTAATGTTCTTTCTAAACAGCAACATCTTTCTATTTTGACTGAAATCCTTATAAGCAGAATGAAAACAATAAACCTGGAAAGCAGAGTCTTTTGTTCAGCTACAAAACAGGTACAATTAAGCCAGGGAAAACACAAACAGCCTCCAGGCTGCCCTGACAATGTGTTTTAATTCAGACCTAGACAAATTGTTTGGAAGGGAGAAAGTCTCATTCAGTGCTTCTGTCCATCATGCCCCTGGCCTTTCTGCTGTGATTTCCAGCAAAAGATACCAGCTAGGATAGTGGATTTTTTTTGCAGAGGAATATGCTCAGTGGAATCTAAACACTGATCATCAATTCATTTTCATATAACCACCTGTCTTGCAGTCATTCTCAAGTCAAACCATTCAATCTTTTTCCATTAAATACGTGACTAAACTCAAAGCCTTTTAGCATCAGGGCAGCTCCAGCATCCATCTCTCTCTTTCACATGTCACCATGAATTTTGCAGGTGGATTTAGAAGCCAGATGTTATTGAACATGATCTAACACCAGGCATAGTTTCCTGTGGATCACATAATCTGAGTAGCTCATAGGCCTAATTTTAGTTATGCACAGATCATGTCCCCCAAAGTCCACAGCAGAAGAGGCAGCAGGACAAGCAGAACCCTTCCATGAGCAGAATGAAGCTCAAGAGCTCCAATCTGCTCATCCTCAAAAGGGGCTAAAGCAGAGCACAACCCAGAGCAGTCCTGTGGGAACTGCCCAAACTAGAACAACCACCTCATCATGAGGGGTGTTTGATGTGCCTTACAGCTGAAGAGAGCAGCTCTCCTCACATGCTCACAGCAAGTGACACAGCATTTGTGCTGAAGACACCAAGACAAAGGTGACCATGAAATATTGTAGTGAATGGAGAAGGTCATCTTCCTGTGATTGCTCTGCTCTTTACCATCACCAGGTGATTCCCACCTCTCCTCCCTGCAAGGGTGTTCTTCCTGAAATGCCACACAAGATTCCTGGTTTTACTTCTCCATAAGGGCTCCTCAGGGACTGACAGCCAGGAGAGGTCTGCCACAGAAGGAATTTGTCTATGCAAAGCATCCCAGAGAACCCCATGACTTCTGACCATTGGCTTGGAAATTTCAGCTCAGCATTCATATTTACCTCACCCCTCCAATTCTGCTCCAGTGGGGGGACCTCATACCCACATCAGGCTCTACCATGTGAAAAACAGTACTGGTAGTTTACATGGACAGAGATTATCACTAAGACTATTTTACAGTTACCAAATCAGGAAAGAATAAACAATTTGCCCTCTTCCCACAGAGAATTTACAGCACTGCAGTGAATCCAGGTTCTTGGTATTCTCATATAAAATCTGCAGCATAAGCACTTTCCTTGTAGGAGCTGGTTATTGGTTATAAGCCTCCCTCAAAACATGAGGCAAGAAATGCCTGTCAGTTTTTGGCTTTCCTGTGTAAACATTTATTTATAGGCTGGAAACAAGAAATAGAATAAATGAGCTGAATGAAAGGAAGTGGCAGTATGAACTCAACAGAACAGAAGTGTTTCTTCTACAGGAGCTGCAACTGTTCACTAATGCTGATAGTATTGGACTGCTAGGAAACTTCACAGGCAGGTACACACATGGTCCTGGCATCCCTGGGATCTGTCCAAAAAGGCACAGCATTCCAGACATGAGGGGCATTCTTTGTAGCCCCTCACAAATCGGTTCTGCAAAATTAGTTTTGTTCTCTTGTAAAATTTGATATTTTTGGAAAGCAGAATATTACTGTTGGCTCCAAGAGAAAGAAAGGGGAAAGAGAGAATGCAGCTTTGCTGACCAATTTATTGATTCCTTCTTTGAAAGTGGATATTTATTTATTAGCAATTAGTGCATGAGCAGTAAGGGATGCACAAGCAGCATTTGAAGAAACAAGCCTTTCCTAAGCATGACACCAGCTGTCCCCCTGTCACTGCCAAGAGTAAATCTCCAACTTGACACCCAGTCCTCTGCCTCCATACAAATGTGTGTCGCTTCTGAAACATAATCCTTGCTCTTCATTTCTACTTACTGTACAGCTTCTCTTTGATGCCATCCCTGCCCTGCTTCTGACTCTGCGACCACTTTTACCAGCCTGCAGATCACTGCTTTATCACCCAGAGTAAATTAAAATCCCTTGCTCTCCCCTTCTCTTGCAAAATGTGTCTGCAAGAAACACCTTTGTTTGAAGGGTACTCTGCTAAGGAGTTAGGCCTGTTCTGAGGCTCATAGCAAAAGATGGAGTGGTTCTGTGTACAAATCTTGGGAAAGCACCACTCATGTTTCTAGCTCTGGCATGGTGCTCCAGGTCTGGAGTGTCTTCCCAAGTCCTACCTGTGGAATGAACAGGTGTGTCCTGTTATCTCAGTCATTCTCTTCAAAAGTATTCAAGTCATGAAAAGATAAAACATAGTCTTCATTTTGTCACTTCTTCTAGCTCTTTCTCACCACCCTGTTCACCAGCTGTTTTACTTGTATTTTATCGGTTTAAATTCTGTCTTACTACATGCATGTGAAATGCCAAATCAGAGCATGAACATTGTACCAGCAAGTGTCACAGAGAAATTACTGAGGAGCACAGGATCAGTCTCAAGAATGATTCACCTAGAATGGAGAATTGCATGTATTCATACCTTATTTATGTTTCAAATACTATAGAACTTAGAAGAACCAGATAGAGACTAATCCCCACTAAGTGTTGTAAGATAAAAAATACTACATGAACTTGCTGCCCAAAAGAGCTTGCAATCTAAGTAGCATACCAGTGATAACAAAAGTATGTGAGACCTTCCCTGCAAAAAGCACCATGTGATTAACGTCAACCATACAGGTGAGGAAGATTTTGCCATATGAGTGTTTTACTTGCAAAGAGCCTGATTACCTGGATGCATCCCTTCATTAGGCCATTTCACCTCACAAGACCCACCTGAAATCTGAGTGGCCCCAATCCAGCCAAGTGGACAAGCTAACAAAAGGAAATCTAGACTCAGATCCTTGCTGCCTAGTGAAGACATAGAAGAAATTTTGTCATACAAAGATTCTGCAGCAATCCAAACTGGCCAATACTTCTGCAGCACTCAGATCTTTATCCACCTTTTGCCTGATTGGCCTGAAAGTTCCCAAGGTATCAGTTCTGTCTGCTGAGACACAGAAGCAGAAAGACAAATGCAGTACTCAGTATTCAGAAGCAACTGCCCAAGAAGTAGGAGATGTGATTGTATGGTGTCCTCCTTCATCTGATTTGTACCAAGTATTTGCCCTTGAACCAACAGCTCTCCATGCAACACACAACCCCTGATAGAAGCTCCTTAGAGATGCCAGTCTTGCTCTGTTAACTGCAGTAAGAGCAAGTAAGAGTGTTTCTCAACCTTTCCTAATCAGTGGACCATCCATACCTTGGAAGAAATGCACAACTCATTTTATATCCTGCTGTTGCTTAAGGATAGATGACAAATAATAAGTCACATAGAATTGGAAAAATGTTGAAATGTTAATATTTTACAAAACTGCAATTCAGTAGATATAATTACAAAACTTGTAACGACAAAAAATTAAAAAATGGTATCTTCTATATAAATCAGTTATCATATAACTGCCCATATCAGGGTTTCTGGTTTAGAGCTGAAACACTGACTGATGTTTTGTGGACTGCCAGCCATCTGTAGACCACAGCTCAAGTACCTGGGATCTAAATCTCCCTCCTGTGACTAGGAAACCAATTTTAGGCACTGTAATGCCTGACTTAGTAGACTGTATTAAGCAGTCTGACTCTTGCTTTCTGCTGACTGTGACACTAAGGACAGCACTGAGGATCTGAAAGGGAATAGGTCATGATTCAAAAGACTTCAGCCTTTGGTTGTTTGACTGCTTCAGTAGCATCTATTTAAGTTTGTAGTTTTGCTCTATCTCTCCCACACCACCAAAAATCCATAGAAAAGCCACACACACATTCCCCAACTCCCCTTATCAGGTTCCCTTTTATTCATTTGTTGAGCAAGGTGCCTGGAGGAGATATGTTACCTGTTACTCTGTGAAATACTGGACACATCACTTGATCTCCATGTGTCTTGGTGCCCTTACCCATACAATGGCAGTAAAAATCCCTCTAATGACACAACACTAAATTAATGCTTCAAACTGCTTAAATACAGTGAATCAAAAGGTCCCACAAAGGAAAAATTCTGTACAAAAGCAGCTGCAAAGGCCAAGGCCCTTGGTTATATTCCATAGCTGCCAGGCTGGTAAAACATCCTTCCTTACCACACCAGAACCAGTAAGATCTGTGATGTGCACACCAGAAAACCTTCCCCGTTGGGGCCAGGAGCATTTCCAGCACATCTGTGCTTGGGCAGGAGAATCTGGGTCATGGCTGCCAGAGCAGCAGGCAGTGCTGTCCCCTGCAGCGTGATCACACGCTCACATTTCACATCAAGGGCACGGCAAATGTCGCACCTGCGCTGGGTGCTCCTCTGTCACTTACTGTCACCAACAGGTTCTGCCCCCTCAGCTGAGCCAAAGGCTGCAGCAGGGATGCACACAAACTAAGCTGGGCACAGAGACCATGTGCTCTTCACACAAAGGACAGCAGCAGTGCAAGGCTGCAGTCTCTGTTTTGGACAGATTACATCACTTTTTATAAAGGTAAAGTGTATCAGTAAACTTTGCAAGTATGGCAGGTGGTCTGTTCTTCCCACTTCCCAGCTCCAGAGCACAGAAGAGTCTACTGCAAACTCATCCCACAGCCTTGGCTGGGAGCTCAAGCTGCATTTTGGGTTCTTTGCTGTATTTTCAGATAATTTTACACTGCTGGTGTGAGGACTGTAGAGAGCGACAAACACCTGAATCCTTCATGTCACCTGCCATGAAAATAAAACCAAGTAAATAAAGCAGGCTATGAAGGACCTTCACATACATGATGCATGTCAACTAGAATGCAAATGCAGATGTATCAATAACCAATACATGATATATATCAGGTGGTTTACATCAACTGAAATGCTAATGCTGATGTATCAATAACCAGCAGCTTAAAGCTGCACTCTGCTTTTATGAGAGCAGTCCTTGCCTGCTTGAGTGGATCTGCCTCTCACAAAGGCACAAGTTATCATTTTCTACCTTCAGATAATATCTATAAGACTTTTCAGGTTTTGTTTCATTCACAAATTTCTTTAGGCTTCCCATACACATGAAAAGCAGGAGGAGGAAGGATCTGCTAAGTTTCTCTAAAATGGAAATTCTTTACAGATATAAAGATGAAATCAATGTCTGACTCAGTAGCACTGAGATTAACACCAGATGAGGTTGGGGGTGGCCAATCTCACAGTCTTGCTAAAACAGCATCACAATAACCAAGAAAGAGAAAGCTAACAAACTGTGATAGGGAAGGAAATTTCACTCAGCAGGTTAAATAATTTTTTGGTTCCCCCTTTGACTTTTTTTCAGAATCCAACTGCTTCCAGGGACAGCCGGAAGAAAGGAAGCCTCTTACAGATCTCCAAATCCCTGATGCTTCTACACAGGGATGGGAATTCCCAGTGAACATATCTAAGGATGCCATTCTCTTTCACATCAAAACATAAGAGATCAGAGAATCCATTAATGATATTTTGATTTAAAAGAAAATAAATGGAGGCAAAAAAAACCCCATAATTAAGGCTGTGGATTCTCACCATGAAGAACATATTTAACAATTTTATATTAATTTGCAATGTACTTCTAAGCTTTTCACAGGAGGAATTCAAATGCCTAAGTCATCACACAGCATCATATCATCTACTGATAACCTGTCTAACCCAGCCTCATTTCTATTGACATTTCCTTCCTCTGCCACGTGTTCCACATCTAAAATCTTTCAACAGGCAGTGTGATGTGTCTAACCTCCAGAACGGGAGCCAAAACCCTTTATTTCTGTTCTGTGTGACCCCAAGCACACAAACAAAGTTTCATGTTTCTGAGAAGGGACAGGATTGCCCTACCAATACAATAGGCAGCATTTACATACACCATTTTTAACTTCAAAGTGCCTGCAGACAAGAGCCAAAAGCAGCTATCCAGGATTGCCAGAGCTGTGCACTGTAGCTGAACTGGTCTGCAATGACAAAGACAGATCCCAAGCCCTTCTCCTAGAGAGGCCTCTGCCATTTGAGGCAAATTGAATCTCCTTTGAAATGGATAGCAATAACCTGTAGTTGGTGAGACAGACCAATGGTCCCTTCTGGTCTGCCTCAGGGAAGATAAATTCACAACAGTTCATTACACTTCACAGATGAGGAAACTGAGATACAGGTGCTCCAGGATGTCCTTTGAGATGTACTCAGAGATGAAGAATAAAAAAAGGCTGTAATTAACCCACAAATAATGTTGTTATCCCATTCCAGTTATTGTGAGAGACATAGGAACAAGCCACTCCAAGATGCAACAATTGCAGTTCCAATGATCACAAGCACCCCTTGGTGGAAAAGTCATCTGTAATCCACTGCCATGAGAAAAGAAATATCCTGATTTTGTTCTCACTGAGATGAGTGAAAAAACTACCTGGGAGTAGTACCACAGGAAAATGATAATTGAGCTCTTAGGAGAAAAAGATATCCAGGGACATGATTATCTTTTTTTTTCGCATTTGTACAGTACCTAGGGCAGATCCTGAACATAATATCTTTAACACATAGCTATGGCAGAGATGTTGCTCTGAAGGTATCATTTCTCTTCTGAGGGTTTCCAGCACACAGCTCTGCAGGCAGAACAGAACCAGCCAGAACTCTGGACACAAAGCCCAAACACTAAAGGTGAAATGAGGTAAGAGAACGTTTTCAGTAAGCTGCCTTCCTGCTGAAAAAGGTGAGAAATGCTCACAGGTTGTTCTCCTTCAGCAATGTTTTAGAAATAGAAACTACCAGGACAGAACCAGTAACAACCAAATCAGAGACAGTGGAAGCAGCAAAGCACCAAAGAGACAAAGCAAAGGCTTGCTTTTGTTTTAAAGCCCTTTCTGTTAGCTGAGTCATATCACACATAACCCCTGTGGGGATCAGCAGAAGTCATAAGAGCACAAATCAACACTCACAGTGTGACTAAACCACACCACCCCACTTTCTTCATAATCCTCATCAGTTAATAGGATTTAATGAAAAAGCAGCTACATAGATACAAGCAGAGGGGGAAAAAAACCCCAACCAGGTGGTCATTCTACTTAAACATGTACTTAAAGCACAGCTATCTGTACTGATGGATCAACTAGTGATTCATAATGAGATGGGGAAACTGGATTAGATAGATTAAATCTTTGCCATGATCCTAATCTGAAGACCACTGTAAACCAAGGAATCAGGGATCCAACTCACAGTTACTCTGAATGGGTGCAGGCCTGTACTGTGCTGCAGGTGTATCCTGTCTGGTATGCACATACCTCTTGGATGCAGGAGCAATTTGCTCATCACCTGACATTAAACCACCTGCCCATCTTCATCTAAGTGTGGCAAAAAGGTCTCTTGTGAACATCCTTTTCATCTGGCAGTAGAAGTAATAAATGGAAACATCTTTAGAAATAAAAAGAAAATGCTCTGAGAGCTGAAAAGATCAAAGTGTAAGAGAACCTTTCCACAGACAGATCTGCATAGTGTGCTGTGTCAGACTGGAGAGCTCTTCCATGTCAGACACCTTGGGGTTTCCAGGATCTGATGGAATGTAAGATTATTTATACTCTCCTCTTTTTTTTTGCAATGTTACCTCTAGCAAAAGGTGTTTTAAGCAATACTTAAAGAGTTTGAGTTTCTTCCTGGGATTGTAACAAACCAGCACTTCCTGGTGCAAAATATTCTTAAAGGATGGATGTACACTCAGCAGTGGAAAGAAAGTAGTGACCAAGCTAGGCTTGCCCTAGGTTTCCTTGCAATATTCTTACTTATTACTATGACTGCTAAATAATTAATATTTACATTCCATATTCATTATTTGCTACTGAAAATGCAGTGTAACAAATAACTGGTACTGCCCTCTGCACAGCTGATTCCATGCTGTGACATGTTATTCAGATAACACTGAAGAGAACAGGAAGGTCTGTGTGCTCAGCTAATTACCTGACTGGTCAACTGCTCCAGGTCCTGCTCCCATCACATTTTTACCCAGTCTGTGTGTCTTAGATGAAATCATCTGAGTAGATGTGCATGTACTGAGACAAGTAAGTTAAACTACCATCTCTGTGTAGATATTCTTTGTTCTTGAGGATTAGCTGGGTTACATGATAATGTGGTTTTTTTCAAAGTGGAAATTAGTATAATAGAGAAGAAAGGAAAGCTGCCTTAGACAATACATGCTACATCTCACATTGCTAGCAGAGATATCTGCACAGTTATACTGTTCACATTAAATCTTTTAAATATTTAACACTCTTTCCCAGAATCAAGTGCAAGCCAAATAATGGCTAGCTGCAGCTGAATCCAAATGACAGACCTCTGGGGGCTAAATTCAACTCTAGAGCCCACTAAAATCTTCATATCTGACATTTAATGTCTTATTGATACAGAAATATAACCAGGATGAAGGTGAGTTTTCCTTTTGATGTTTCATCTCATATGACAAAAGAGACTGTGAAATTTATTTTCTGGAAACATGCTGATGGTGCAACATCATGGCACATTTCTTTCAGACAAAGAAAGTGACGGGCCCTTGCAGACGCTCTAAAATAACTTAAGAGCACAACAGATGTCCTCCTGAATCTGCAGGAGACACATCTGTATGTACATGACAGAGAAAGCTGGCAAATTACTCACCTGATGCCATATATTAGCCCTCCCCAGTCACATTTCCAGAAGGGAGATCAGCCATCCTGCTGCCCCACCTTAAGCCTGTAATCCCCGTCCTCCACGAATTTTCCAAATGGCATCAAAATTCCTTTTTCTCACTAAACCTCTTCTCAGGTGGAGCAGATAAACATATGGAGCTTGCTCCGTTTTCCCCTGTTGCCTGGGAATAATTTTCAGGGAATTTTTACATGTATTCCCACCTAGAGCAGTTTCAGCCACGGAAAAGCTGTAGGACAAGTGTAAAGAGCCACATGTTTCTTCTCCCCAGGCTGACGGGTTAAAGGGAGAGCGAGATCGTCTCTTGAGAGGGTGGGCGGCAAGTTGCAAAGAGGGAAGGAATATTTGATATTTCTTTTACAAAACAGAAGAAGAAAGCGGTGGCGGCGGCCGGGAGACCCCGCGGCCGCCTCTCCCACGCCCCCTCGCGAGCCCCCAGCCGCGCCGAGCCCGGTAACAAAGCGCCGCTGCCCAAATCCGTGTCCATTTTCCCACCCGCTGATGCTCCGTTCCCCCTCCGGACCCGAGCCCGGCCACGGCCGAGCGCCGGGCGATGTCCCTCGCTCTCCTTCTCCCCTGTCACCTTGCGCTGTACAGCGCGGCAGCGCTTTGCCCGCCACCCCCCGGCTGATTTTCTTATGCTGGAAAATCCCATCTGACCCACCTGCCTCCTGCCTCACCCGCCGGGCAGCCGAGCGCCCCGGGCCCGACTACAACCTGCTAAATTTAGCCCAGTATCCACAGCAGGGGCGAGCGGGACCGGCGGCGCGGCCGCCGCACGCACACACGCGCAGACATGCGGGCACCCCGGGCACACGCGGCAGGTGCCGAGCGGCAGCTACTCACACCACTAGCCTGGAGATGATCCATGAGACCATGGCGCTGCCGTGTGCCGCAGGGCTGGCTCTCCCGGCAGGGAGGGCTCGCCCGGTGTCCTCGCCCGCTGCCGGCCGCCGCCCGAGTGCGCGGGGCGGGCGGCTCGGCCATCCGGCCCCGCAGCTCAGCGCAGCCTCACTGGCGGCACCGCCCGCAGCCAACGCGCAGCCGGGCCCAGCCGCCCACGCTGGGTAGGGCCCGCAGCCGCCCCCCGCGGGGGGAGGAGGAGCCCCCCACGCTCCCCGCTGCCGCCGGACTCCCCAGAGAGAGACCCCGGGCTGTGCGCGGAGCTCTTGGCTGCGGAAGGGGTCCCTGCCCCACCCGCGGCACCGGGCAGGTACGCGGGCGCTCCTGGACCACCGCAGCAGAGCAGGACACGAAGGAAACCCTACGGACTTCACATCAAAGGAAAAGCAAGGCTAAGGCTCGGGGTAGAGGGGTGTCTTCGATCCACACAAAGAGAAAGATTTCCCTGTTTCCCCACACCCCGCCAAGTGTCCAGGTACAACGGACAAGGGTATTGGCCACACGATACAGGTAAATTCTCGTCATCATCACTGATGACAGGGAGCAATCTCTCCTCAACATCAGTTTTCATTAGGGGGTCTCACGGCTGTCAAGTCCAATTTCCATGAGGAACAGCTGCCCACATACAAAACAACATATGTTTTCTTGACCTGCAGGTTGTTCTCTTTAAGTTTCCTTTGGGTTCTGTTTCTTTTTTTCACTGACACATGCCAAATGAAGTTAGATTGCCTGAAATCATCTCCCCTGCTTTGGTTTTTCCCTTCTTCTGAAAGCACACATGCCCATGGCAATTCATGATGAGGTTTTGTCTTGCAGTAATCCTGAGATCTCAAGCTTGCCACCGGAGCAGCCCCAATCTGTACTTAGAGGTTGGTCTGTGGAGCAGCTTGTCTGTTTCTGGCATTAGGTCCAGAGATCCAGCCACCCCTGGCCCTGGGTGCACTGCAGGATTCTCACCTCCATGCCACACACATTGTTCTTTCTGAAGATGGGCATCTGCAGCAAAATGTCCCCATCATTCTGAGACAGCATAGCTGAAAGATGCTGAAAAACTCTCATGTATTGTGAGTAACCTGAGAAGAACTCTTGCGAGGAGAGACTGAACTTTTCAAACCAGACACAGCAGTTCTAGGAGCTGATCACAGACTTCTCTAGTCCCAGGTTACCACAAACATCCTCACAGCCCTGTCCACAGTATCCAGCCTGTATCATAGAACGGTTTGGTTGGAAGAGACCTTAAAAGTCATCTCGTTCCAGCTCGCTGCCATGGGCAGGAACAGCTCCCACTAGACCAGGTTGCTCAGAGCCCCATCCAGCCTGATTTTACACCTCACCTTTCCCCTGCTGAGCTCAAAAGTCCTCCATAACTCCATAAGAAAAAGATCATCTTTTCTTTTGTTGGCTCTAGGGATCTGCTCCCCAGAAAACCAATACGTCTAGGGACAGACAGACCAACAACCCACAGCCTTCAGGTAAAGCTGCAGGCACAGAGAGACACGTAATTAAAGTTCAGCCCCTCTAGAAATGGTATTCGGCGGAAGATGCGCACGGCTGCGCTGCTCAGCTGGCCGCAGTGGGTCTGTTCCTCCAGCAGGGGGAACTTCCACGCCGCGCTCGGACCGGGCACCTCCGCACCGCCGCCGCGCTACAGCGGCGCTTCTGCTCCCAGCGTCGCAATTTTGGGTTACAGACGGGCTGGGAGCCACGGCTGCAGGTATGGGGCCACCACACACTCCTTCCTCAGGGACTCTAAGGGTCGAGAGTAGCAGCATCGCTCCAGCCAGCATTGGCTGCTGTAAGGCACCACAAAAGCAGGGCTGGGTGGTGCGCTGCAGTAAGCAATGTAAATTAGGCGTCTTCTCCAGGCGTGCTTGCTCTGAGCGAGAACTGTCTTCTCTCCAAAAGAAGCCATTAGGTCATCCAGCCCAAATTCTTAAAGCAGTGAATCATCCTGTGGCTGTCTTGCTTGTATATCGTAGCCAAATAAGTACTTGGAAATCTGTTATCCAAGTTTTTTCCTGTGTCAGGATTATTCAGTGTGAGCTTTTAGACTGCACGTTGGCAGACAATCCATAACATTGCTACAATTAATGATGGGATATTATCAAGTACAAGGCACAGATCTCTCTGCAAGAATATTTGTTTTATCAACCACAGAACACAAAACTTAGTACTTGCTGCAAATTTCCTGGACCAACAAGAGAAGATATTGGATCATAAAGACAGATAATACAGAGGACAACACCCATAGCTGCAGAATATTAGTGCTCAAATCATAACTTAGCCTCATGTCCTCTTGTTTCGCTCCAACGTTGAGCTAAGAGTCACCTCAGAGACTGACTCAGTGAGGTGGGTATTTGCTTTATTCAGTGCCAAGTATGTGGGGGATCGCTCCTCCTAACACATGCATCCTGCACTTTTACACAGCACAATTTATGATTAAATTCATGCATATTCATTGCATTCCTTGGGATAGGAGTGGTTATACAAATTACTCTCGGAAATCATTAATATCGTTAGCATATGTGATGCACAAGAGCAGTGTACTCTGGTGGTTGCACTGAGGACAGCTTCGAGTCTTCCTTGGGCATCATTCTGATGAAGGCCAGAGTCTTCCTCACTCTGCCCTTTTCACCTTTCTTTCTGAAGCATGCACAGTCCTTCACTGGCTGGTTCAGCATTTTCTGCCGACAACAGTTTTTGTTCCTCTTATCTTGGCAAGGTGAATTCTGTTTCTCTTACCTTGACAAGGCTAAGGTGCATCCTGCTTCTTAAGCTTGTGATTAATATTTGTTGACTCTTAATAGTCAACTCATGCTTACATGAGTTAATTACTGGTCAACTCCTTTCACTCTTGTCTCCTTCCAGCCTCTTCTGGTTCACCATGTTCACTGCAACTCCTGCCAGTTGCCATTGCTACTAACCCCACTGCTCTTTTCTGGGCAGCAAACCTCAAAAAGGTTTGAGGATTTTTTCTTTTTTTTTCTGGCTGGCAGCAACCTCTGCCAGGGGTAAGCAGAGCATGGACCCTCCTTGTGCTGCTGCTTTGTACACAACTGGAAAAACCACCTCATGACTGATCTTAAGCCTCAAATGCACACATAGTTAATGAGGTAGTCTGGTGATGGCAAACCTAAGGAGCCTGACTATGAATGCAGGGAGCTTTACTGAAACAGCTGTTTGGTAAACAGAGGGTGAAGGAAAGAAATTCAACTCCACTGAGTCACCAGTGGAAGGGTGACAATGCCCCCTACCTACTCCTCATGGGCTGTGTCTTAGGACAGGCCACACAGCTCTGTGCCTATGAGCTTTGCACATGACATCCCAAGCATCCTGGAAAGAGATTTTGTTTGAAGAAAGCCTTCCCTTTGCTGTTAAACCACCTCATCCAGTCTAAAGAAACCAAACCAAACTGAACGGACTCCCAAAAAACAGAGAGATAAAAGAAGGGTTAAAGTGTAGGAAGAGATATGAATTAATTTATACAGCCAGCTCAGCAGAAATGCCATCCAATGTTCATGGAACATTTTGGAACTGCTTTAGCAGTAGAAGATTTGGCAGTGAAAAGTCCTACACAGATTGCGCCATTAGAAGGTCTGATTTCTGTTTCCCAAATTATAAAATAAATCAGCTTTGTTACTGAAGGCAGATCCACCACCCTTGCCCTAAATACTATGTAGTCTTCTCCTAGCAACTACTTTTCCCAAAAAGTTCACAGCCATGGAAAAGTCAGACCCCCCAACAGCTCTACTATAATCGGACTCATTCCTCTCTGCGCCAGGGAAAGGAGATCTCTGCCTCACAGCTGAACAACAACTGCCAAGCCAGGGCTTCTTAGAACAAAAGCGTCACTGACATACATGCACAGGGCACTGTTACCAAATCCAGAAAAGGTCAGAAAGTAGCAAGTGCAGACAACTCTTACGTCCTCCAATGAATCAGACCTACACCAGAGGCATTTAAGAACAGCTGAAGTGCAGACAACCCAGCCAAGAAATGTACCCAGGAATAGAGAAAAATATCAGACAGAAAACATGTGATAGTTGGGTGCTGAAGTTCATGTGGCACAACGAAACATGAATATAAAAATAGATAAACTACACATAACCATAGTGCACACATATATCATGCAGTGTTGTTACAGCACCTAAAAAGTATCAGGAGAAGAGAGATAGTTTTATCAGGAATAAATAGTCTGCATCCCATCAAGGAATGCATGCACACACACACGCACACGCACACACACACACACATATACTCAGTAAATATACTCAGCCTCTTGAAAGAGAAATGTTTGCTGTTCCACCCACTGGAAAACAATGGGTGATTCCTTGCATTTATCTCCTGACTTCTACTTGGGAAGTTAAACAAAAGAAACAAATAAATTAAAACCTAATGGGGTAACAGGGACAGTTAAAGTGAAAAACCAAGAAGAATGCAGCTCCTGAACACAGTAATGAAAAATGCCCATTTCTGAAATGACAGCTTTACTAACAAATAGAGAGTAGACAGGAAAAGGTTAATCCGACTCATGGGGAGAATTGTTAAAGCATGGGAAGACACTCAGCATTTCCTGGCTGCTATTTCCATCTTTATTATTGAATTAACTGCTTCAGAGCTATAGACATTAGCAAGAAGAGATTAAGAAATGCCTATTTTGTCTCAAAAGTGGTGTGGTCTGGCGCATTTGCACTGGGAATTGTGATTTCTGAGAAACACTCTTCATTTCAGTGACTCACTACCAGAGCTTGGGGAAAACATGGAGACCAGCATATCTGAATGTACCATTTGGCTTCAAGTAACCAAAATGGGAGGGCTTAGCCTCAATTATCCAAATACAGAACTCTGCAAAGTGCAGCCACTGATACTCAGTATCTCAGATATTAAGATCAGAATACCTCAGGTCGTGTATCAAAAGTATCTTCTGGGAAGTCTGTTCTTTGCTTTCCATGTCCTCTTCTGTAACTTACATGATACAAGATGTCTCTGCCTTGGAATAAATCCATGTTTTAGATTAATCCATTAGTGGTTCTGAGGTATCTGCAGACCCTCCAGCTCCACGAGAAATTATCTTAGTTCAGTATGTTTTCCATTTTACTGTTTCAGAATCCTAAAATCATAGAAAATCCTGAGATAGAAGCAACATATTAGGAACAAAAAAAAATGCTTGGTTCACAGTATTTTATAAACTGATGAAAGAAGGACTGTATTTTAGACTGGGAATTACTTTTTCAATCTTAAAAGTCAATGAAGACATTAATAAATTGCCTTTGTTATTACAGTACTTCTGACACTCAGATTAGATTCCTTTCTCCTTTTTAGCTGCTACCATCTTTCCACTGGCCTGTCACTGTTTATGTCCTAAGCAACCTGCTATGGACAGCATACAACTGAAATGTAAAAAGAATGGAAACAGTTCAATAAAACCTCCCCTACATATAAGCAAAAAAACCTACCTCAAACAAAAACAACAACACAAACCAACCCAAAAAACCTATCAACAATGACTTTCAATAATAAGGTGTAATGTCAAAACTTGAAACCAGTAGAAAGACCAAGCCTATCTTGGCTTTAGGACAGGACATTTAATGGCCATGGCAAGCTTCTGTGGATGCTGCACACTGAGTCAAGACTAGGGAAGGTTTCTCTTTAAATTTGCTCATGTGTGTCCATCTGGGCCCTTATTATCAGCTACCTCCAGGAAGATACTGAGATGTACAGAGCTTTGATTTGATCCAGTGAGTCAGTCCTCACATTCTTGCTCTGGAAGGATGGATTGTTCTGTATTTTATTACTGTGTAGTGTTTAACGATGGTAACAATAGTGAATGTACTGAAGGATGACATGACCATGCTCTTGACCCTAAAGCAGACACAGAGAGAAAGGAGGCAAGCAATTAAGTGCCCGTGTGAACATGATGTTTGCTCAAGAGAGATATTGAGAGAAATACGGTCAGTGCACGGCCTTGAGGTTTCACTGAGGCGCCACACCATGCAAACAGGAATGCAAATGATAACAAGAAGCTGTAAATAATGAAAGGGGCCCCTCTGATGAGCAAAAGAAGGAAAGAGAGAAGGAATGTGCAGGAGGTTATCCATAGCCCTAATTACATCAGGAGAATGCTGCAGACTGGTCTTAGCAGTTTCTGGAGACTATCTTCACAGACTGATGTAATAAAAGAATTGAAGGCAATAAGAGAGGAAAGCAAAATGGGCTTCCTCACCATCCCTTGCTGAATTACCTTTAACCAACTAATTTGGTATCCCAGGCACTGCTCTGTTTAGCAGTATCCTGCACATAGAAGAAATCACCCAAGCAATTACTAGACTAATATGGCAATATAAAAACATGTTTTAATAACTGTATGAATACTACTTAATGCTAAGTTTTAATAAAAGGCTGCTATTGACCTTCCAGATCAATTTAAATCCCAGCACAAACCAGGATATGGTTTCAATTCTGTGGAGAGCCCTGAGGGAGTCAGATGGAAACGAGTTGCCCCTGCACAGCTGGCAAAGATGCCTTCCCACAGGAGCTGCTCAGAGGAACTTGCAGGCAAGCAGCAACCTCGCTGTGAGAACACTCATTTCTCCAGGGGTTTTCTCAGACTTCTGCCAGGATTTTCCTCTTCCTCCAGTACACCAGAACACACCTGCATCTCCCATGTGTGTCCTGTTCTGCTCCTCTCAAGGTATGTAAACCACTCACTGCCTTGTTACTGTTCTGTCCTCAGTTAAAAATGCAAAGAGAAATGCTGAATGTCAAAGCACAGAGCATATTAAAGACACCAACTCTCATACACTGTATATTCATGAACGTGAAATTCCACCACACTAAGTTACTTTCGGTTTTATTACATTCTGCAAAAAGTAAAAAGGATGATAGGGAAAAGAGGCTGCTTTTTATGGACAAGTTATATAACTAAATTTTTTCTCTGCAGTCAGGATATATGAAAAACTTGCAGCATCATCCTGCTTCTCTCCCTCTCGTGTGACAGTAGGAACAAGAATTAATCATCTTCCCAGGGACAAAAAAGGCTACATTCTAAAACTGAAACACAAAAAATCCAGGATCCAAACACAACAATTTGAGGCTTCAGAGGAAAAAAAGAAAATACAAAGGAAAACTACATCCATTGTGATAAGAGTTTTCAAGTTACCTTCTACAGGCTATTTATAGAGGTTCCCCATCCCTATAAACTTTACTCCCTTCTAAAGCCTTACAATATCTCACTTTAATGCCATTATTAATGAAACCAGATAATGGTTCCTTGGTTTGGTACCCACTTACAGCTCACAAAGGTCAAAGTGAGTGCTGAGGGCATCGCATATAAAGAGCTCCCAACACTTCATGTGGCTACTGAAAGTATTCTAATACATTTCTGAAACATGCATGCCTGACTGAGGAGCACTAGCAGTAGTTTTTTCCCTACAAATAGTGATCCAGTACATGTGCCTACCATGAGATTTGAAAAGGCTACAGCTGAAAATAGAAATTTGGACTCTTAGCAGTCTATACTTCAATATCACAATGTACCCTAATGAAGAGAAAATGAAGAAATTTGCTTATTCTAATGAAATTCTAATGAAGAAAATTGCTTAAAAAACATCATCATCATAATTTTAAAATAACATATGTGCTCAACCCCCATTTTCCATATCAGTCTCCAGCCAGAAAACTGCAAGTTCCAACCCCTAAAGTTGCTAAATGAAGCATTTTCAAATACATGTTCTCCCTCCATACTCCAGTAACAGACTCATAATTGCAATGCATGCAGGTGATGCAGTGTTTTCTGTGCTCCCTTCTCCCTCAGACACCAGCCCAGCCATCCCCTGTTGAAAATAGTTTCCAGATCTCTAAGAGCCCAGAGATTCTCCAAGTGCCACTGACAAAATGGACAAAATACAGTCAGTGACCAGCACTGCCAACAGCAGTGAAGGTGTATCTCTATCCCATGGGAAGTGTGCCATCACATCATAAAGTCCTCCCAGAACTACCCTGACACCAGGCAGGGTGCTGCTGATAAAGGTGTTGCTGTAGCAACACAGAGCTTACTCCGAGGCACTGGAATGTCCTCAGGAGCCCTGGGGATGATTTTCTGCTCATGCCAAGCCCCGCATTGCTGAGGCTACACCTGACTTTGTACAACAACTCAGTTACAAGTAGCCAATGGAGATAATCGTGTCCAACTTTCAGCTCAAAGCAGGGCCAGCTCTGAGCCTGTGTTACACTGTGGAGGATCTCATCTCCAATAATATTTTAAAAAATAGTCTAGACATGAATTTGTAAATGGTAGCAGTTACAGTGCAATGAAAAATGAGACAGTTTTACCCTTACAACAACTCTGTAAAAGTGGTGTGTTGGACAGAGATCTGAAGCTGTCTCAGCACCGAAGCTGTCTCCCCTGGTGCCAGCAGCACAGCAGCTATCAGAGCTCTGTGCAAACAGCTGTGTTACAACCTCTTAGGTTAAGACGTTGCTCTCTTGGGTGGAAAATTTGTTCTGCAAAAGTCAAGTGCATTCCTTCTATTTGCTATAGGCAAGAGGATTTCTAACCTTGGCTTTGGTTTTTAGCAAACACACATGGTGGGCAGCTGCAGCTGCTACTTAAGAGTTAATCCCTGTAATACCCTTTGTTAATCTAACTACAATGATCAAGTAACATATTCAACATGGTCAGAGAGTATGTTAGATTAACAGAATTACCTGCTGATGAGGGTAATACTACCCTGTATTTATTCAGCACTTCTCTGAAGAACAGAAGGTACCTTTCAAAGATGGGTAAATATTTGTCAGTCCCAGAGGTGAAAATGTAAGTGCAAAGAGGCTAAGTAATAACACCAGTTCCACACAGTGAACCAGTAGCACCATTCCCAGACATGCTTTAACATGGCATTCCTTGAGCCATAGGCTGGAACAACCTGCTCAAAAAGTCCTAATCACAGCACAGCCTCCTCTCCCACGCTAACAGTCTGCCTATAAAGCAACATTCCTATGGCCAGTTAAAACTCCATTTTCACTACTCATATTTTGCTGACTTTGAAAGAGTTTACACAAATATATTTGGGGAGCAAAAAAGCCAACAGTACTTTCCTTTGCACTGCAGTGTGTCTAACACACTGCTATGGAATAGTCAAATGTAAACATTCTGAACCATCTGTAACTTTTATATATATCTTTTATAGCTTGTGCTTGTGATTATTTTGAATTCTTTGTGTATTAAACAATACATGGGTTCAAAAGAGTCTGATAAAATAATGAACTTGAAGAATAAAGCTTTCATTTTTCTCCCTCTTTAAAAGATGGTTTACACCCACAACCAGTTCCTGTGATTCCTGTCCATAGACCTTATTCTTCTAATGATCATAAGGTCACCTGTACCACAGGAAACCTGGGAGAGCTGAGCATGCACTGTACTCCTCATTAGCTCATTAGTGCCCCATACCAACATTCATTGCTGCAGCTCCTGACAAAGAAAAAAACCCAGAACTTCAATGCCTGCCTAATTTGGGCAACAATGTGTAAAGCAGAGTAGCACAGACACCCCCCTACTTCATGTTTGTATCTAGTTCAGCATTTACTCTAGCAGAAAGGATAGAACATAAGTCAATAATTAGAGACCTCTACAGCAAATGAGGAAGATCAGACATCTCTGAGGGATAATTTGTCCCACTTATTCTAGACATCTATTTTAGTATGAATCTCCTTCTGGAGATGTTTTTCTTCACTCCCTGTAGAGTAGGCTTAGACAATGAGATGCCTGCTGGTGGATGAAGTTCATTAAATGCATATTTTCTGTGCTGGCAGATTGTGACCTTCATGTCATACAAAGTGAGGTACATCCAACCTCTGCTGCAACCAGAGGCACGATGCTAATAATTTCATGGAGTGAGTCAGGGAACCCAACACTAACATACAACCATGCCTGCTAAAATTCAGTCCTCTGATGATCTGCTAAATTTTTTTCTCAATACCACATTTATAAAATCATTTTCAGCCTTGCTAATTTCAATCACTGTTTCAATCACCTCGAGTATTTATCTACTTGTTTTTGAAACAATTCTATCTCCAGTTACCCTACCCTGTAGACATGCAGGTTTTAAGCTGCTCCTCATTGTTTATGTGTCCAAGTTTGTTGCACAACAGAGACAGCCTGGAGTAACTTGGCTGTGTTTCTTATATTCTCATTAGAAAATTACAGCTGAAGATTTTATTATGTGATAAACTGTGCATAGGAAATAAGAGTAAAAAGCAGCAGTAGAAATCTATGCCACAGGAGAAGTTCCTCTGCATAGGAAACTGGAAAATGTCATTATGCTATTTAGGGCAGTAGATATTGGGAAGCAGGAAAAGTTCAAATTTACCTTCTTATGCTTTTCAAAAGAGATGACAGACAGGACAGATTGCAATCTTCCTCTTACAAGAAGACAAGGCTGACATATGATCTCTTAAATCAGTGGATGAAAATCCTAGTTTCACTGGAGTTAGGAATCTGCTTTAGAACCACTGTTTTAATTTTAGGCACAAACCCCTACCATCAAAGCCTAGGGTTTGGAGAGCAGCCATTAGTCTCTGACAGCTGTGAAGAGAGACCAGGGAAAAGACACTCTAAAGTTTCACTGACATATAGCTTAGAGAACTTTACAGAGAGGAGTAGAAAATCACTTAGTGGTTTACAATGACAAATACAGAGAGTGATATAATTACC
Organism: Parus major; assembly: GCF_001522545.3. Lineage (NCBI taxonomy): Eukaryota > Metazoa > Chordata > Aves > Passeriformes > Paridae > Parus > Parus major. The sequence continues at coordinate 63,311,937 of NC_031771.1, forward strand.
AGTGCTAGTACCAATGCCCAGCTACACTGGAGTCCACTGCAATCCCAGTGGCCCCAGAACTGCCCAGTGCCCCCTTCTCCTGGGCTGGGTGGAGATGGCAGGAGAGGTGACACTGAGAGAACAACAGGAACAATCTGTAACCTATGGCTGTAATATTTTAAAGAAATACTGTTACATTTGCTCTAAGCTGAAGAGAAATCACAACACCTATTTCCAATTTCTGGACACAGGGTACCAGGGGGTGGGAGCCAGTTTGATGGAACTGGGGTGTTAGCTGCTCTGATTCTGCTTTGAATATATTTTACTCACAATTTCAACTCTCACATATTATTTCTTGCATTGCACCTTTATCTAAAACAGATGACTCAATCCCAATTTAATATTAAATAACTTCTGGGGGAAATTCTTAGCAGCTGCTTCACAATCATGCTTTTTTTCCTCTCTGGCATTAAGGGAGCATAAACACTTATTAAAGTTTAACAGGGAAAGTAAATTTGAAGATTAAAATAATGTTTAATTAGTAGCTATAATACTCATCTTTCAGGTGTACAACACAAAGCAATTCATAAGAATGATTATTATTATTCTCATCTTACAGAGAAATGAGGTGAATTAAATGATCTTCCTTATGACACACTTAATGTTAGATTCCAGAGCTGGCTTCCAATTCTGTGCTGTACCAACTAGGTCACATTTAGCAATATACAACTTTTAAATATTCCCAGTTCTATATTCACCAATATTTGGTATCTTAATATTTCTTAATATTTCAATTTATTATTTTTTTCAGCTTCAGTGATACATTACTTCAGCTTTGTTAACATTATATCAGCGCAGTATACAGAATTAAAAAAAAATAAAAAGGGAATTATTTCTCAGTTGACCCTTGATGTGAATTATTACTACATTTTCCCACTGGAATCAATTACTGCAGTAGCAGGTGAAGCACACAATATATCCATTGCTCCAGTTCAAGGGCGAGTTGGTAAGTGACAGGACAGAAGAACTAGAGCCAAGAGAGCTGGTGTTCTCTGCAGGGGGTGGAAGAATTTTCAGTCCATCAAAAAGATTCATGCACGTACAACTGAGATCACTCTCCAGCATGTCCTCCCTCCAGTCAAAAGGCTGAGCCTCTTTTTAAGTGAATACACATTCAAGAACAGTCAGAGTTCTTGTCCAAACTGCACATACTCGTAACTCTACAATCACTGCTTCTCAAATGTTCACTGTTTTGTCAAAAACTGCATTAAATTTCAGAGGCTGAAAGAGAACTTGCAAGATGTGGATTTGAATAATCAAAAGCAGCAGTGTGAATGTTCTTAGAAAAGTATGTAGCAGGGAAGTTCAAAATTAGAACAGTTTCTATCCCCAGCCAAGGACTTGCTGACCTGACACCTGCATATGCCCAGCAGCCCAAACTGCTGAAATCTGTCAGATCCACAAGAGAAAGGTGTAAGTTTTCTCCCAAGGAAAGACACTCTATCACAAAACAGATCTGCTTAAAATAAAGAGCAGGAGGGTCTTGAAATAAGCAATAAGAATCTCTCTGGCACTAGCAGGCAATGGTGTAAAGTCTAGCTCTGCCAAAGCCAGGTTATGTTGTTTGGATGGAAGAGCCTGGACATTATTAAGTAGCAAAATATAGTAACATGTTCTGTTTGCAGCTTTGGTGTGAGATATCTGGAGGTTCGGCTAATTATCAAAGAACAACTTTTGTCAGATTATTAAACAATGTTGCTTTAAAGTTCACTGTATCTCTTTACCTACCCTTCAATGTCTCCCTTTGTACATCACCAAGATATTCTTGCTGCGCAGGTGGTTTCTACAAAGTGGTTCAAATATATCCATCAAGATAATATTGATTTGCGTTCTTTTATTAAAGAATGACACCCCAAACCCTTTGAATTATTAACTGATAATGTATTAATACCTGAGGGGAAAGGGCTTTTTTCTTCCACAACAGGCCTCCTTCCTCTGAAGCAATCAAGGAAAAACAAAACCAGCATGGAATTAAACACCACATTTTATGTCTAATGTTTGTTCATGGTTACTTTGCAAAGGTTATTGCATCGCTCTAGCTATAAATACTAATTTAACTTTAGAATTAATCTGCAAAATTTAATATCTAATTCCAATCCCCAGATAATACTTAACACACAATTAAATAATTAAATGTTAAATTAATAGTCAATTAAAATTTAATAATTGATCCTGATTTATTAACCTAAGAGTCCTCTCATGATTTCCTGTTTCAACAGTGGGGATAAAAAATTGAAGTCCTATTAACTTGTCACAAGAAAAAGACAGTCCCTGCTGCAGAATATGTAGGGAGTGGAAGAGAGTAGGTCAGCATTTCTCATAGTTTTCCCTTGAGCAAAGCAACTAAACTTAATTGCATAAAATTAAAATGTACTTTGTATCAAAATATGTGCTTCCTTCAGCTTCAGACAGTGAGAAAATATTAACGAATGTAAGACATTAATTATTTAATTTTAACTTATGGTAACGAGATAATCACTGAAAAAAAGGACCTGGAACCAGTCCTGTCACTCTTGCAAAGCTGATCCAGGTGAGGTGTGCTGAGGTAACGAGGCTGTACCTGAGCAAGGAGCTCCTGCAGGCTTTTGTCTTTTCCTGCTGTAACTAGAGCTGGGTTGGATATGAGTAGTGACTGATCTACATTAGCTACTTAAGGAGTAATTTAAGTACATCAGTTTGGTGCTACTGAATAAGAAAGTTTCTGGTAGTTTTTGCTCATTCTTTAGCACCACATCTCAAGACATACTGCAGAAATGAGCTAAAGGGTTATCTCCCAAAACTCTGCTTCCAGTTCACAGAATATTCAGAGTTGGAAGGGACCCACAAGGATCACCATGTGCAGCTCTTAAATGAATGTCCCATACAGGGATCAAACCCACAGCCCTCGTGCTATTGGCAGCACAGCTAGTGGCTTCATAGCCTGACCAAAACCACTTCCAACTTTGACTACACATCCTTACACCTTCATCATTAACCACTAGAACAAAAAGGACTCCACGTCCCTTTTCTGTGCTTGTACAGCCCCCTGTTCAGAGGGTCTTTGATTGAGAATGGAGACCCTTAAATGTTGCTACAGTAGAGATTTTAAAAACCAGGTCCATAATGTCCTGCACTGATCATTGCTTGTTGCAGCTGCACACACACTTGTAGGTTTAACGTGGAAATGCAGGAGAGCCCTGAATACAATCTGCTCCCTCATATGGAAAACATCTTTGAGAACATGGTGCCAGCACAGTTAATGTTACCTACAGCCCCTTCTCTGACAGAAATGTCCCTTTCTCGTAAAGTGTCTGTGACATCAAATACTTCTAGGTAGTGGGAGGCCAATTTTCAAGCACAAATATTTGAATAGCACATCCAGATTTTATATGCAGAGTGGTAGGCGTAAATGCTTGAATGTGCAATTGTTTAGGCATAAAATTTGCTACTGACTTTTATTGCTAAATTCCAATTTAAACTGAACTGTTAAATTCAAAAAATTAAATTCAAACCTCAAAGCCTCTTCTGCTTTTTTCCTAGTGATACCCTGCACAAGAGAAATTTTCTGTTACTTAATGGTGGCCGAAAGGAAGAATTTATTCAAGTGTGTTCTGAAGTTACTGTTTAAAGAGCTCCTGTTTACAGAGATTACTCCTTTCTCATGTAGGAGCTAAAGGCTTACCTATTACCAGTTCAACCCAGTAAGTACGGCCAGCTGGAAAAAATTATGCTCAAGACTTCTTGCAGGCAGAAGAACAGGCTGAAACCTGCTGTTTTGAGGTTCAATCAGTTCTGCTTATTTACTGCACTGTTTTGTTTTGCAGGTACTTCAAGAAACGTTGTGTTTTCCAGAGGTAAATAATGCAGAGCGAGACAGTTGCACTCTGCCATTATCATAGGGTTAGCCTGAAACTTGTTTATGAACATTTTGATGTTTCTCTTGACGCACTGAAGGTGGGCATATACATACAAAATATTTCTACCAGACATTAGTTTTTGTGGAGTCTATTGTGAGTGGAGATAAAATAATCAGTTAAGAAAAACAACAGTATATTTTTCCTGTATTGCATGTTTGTAACACAGAGAAACAAGTTCTTAAAACGATGCAGCAAATTCAGAGGTGTTTAGAGTCATAATTTTAATTTTTATGTATTTAACTTCTTGACCCAAGACTTTACTGGTTACCTTTACTGGTTGCTTTTAATTTATAACTTTTAAAGATGCTAGATAATTTAAGAAAGATATTTGGTCCTTATTTAATGCCAAGAAATGAAGAATCCTAAGGAAGAGAAGCAAATACCTAATTACCTCCTCTGTTTCAAAAGTAAAAGGTCTTCCATTATGTGGCTTCTATTTAGCCCCTAGGGTTTGAATACCTCTACTCTCTCAGGACTTTGAAAGCTTGTTTGTACCCTGGATGACTGAGCTTTGTCCAGTTTTCTGTCAACTCGTGTTCTGTCTGTATCTCCATCTTCTCTTCTGGCCTCTGTCAATTCACTTTATTTTATGTACATTTGGAATGATCCTTATTGATTGCATCACCTTTTAGCATCCTTTCCTATATAAGTTCATTTTTAAGGGCATTCATAGACTATCTCACCCGGTACTCTCAGCCTTCTAGGCCAGGACCTACACAAAACATTAAATTTTTATTTATACATTTGACCAACCTCCATGCCACTTTTTGCATGTGGGAGCTGCTCATTCACTAAACTCATGTTGTTGTCATTCAAATCTCTCCTTAAAGCCTTCCTTTATTCTGATGCTAATGGGGGAAAAAAAAAAAATACTATTAGGCAACTGGAGTGCTACCAACAGCTTGATCTATTACATTGACTAATATTGCTTCATTATAGCCTGACATCCCTCTTCCTGCATGTATTAATCATCTACTCTTTGAGGCAGTGTTCTCTCTGCAGAAAATCTAAGGGCTTTAAATAATGAAGTTATGCAACACCTACATGGTATGATGTATCAATTGTACAGCTGCTGCTACACAACCCTGAAGTCTACAATGAAACAAATAATTTGGTAGTTTCACATCTAGCTTGCTTTATACGATAGCTATCACAAATTCCACCTTGCAAGCCTGGTGTATATATAGTAAATATTAAAATCTGAGAAGCAAACGTACCTGTTTTTTCTTTCAGTGCTATTTAAGGAGTGGCTCTTCAGACTGCACGTGGTTGCTGATCCATCATTTTTTTATTATTCACTTGTATTTCTTTTGTTTCTCCCTGCTGAAAATTGTAGGAATTAGTAAGATCTTCTCATTGACAAAAACCATTGGAGATTCCCTACAGTTATCAAAGAAATTACATATTTCTCATATCTTTCTGATTTCCATGGAGTAGACAGCAATTTCCTCATCATGGCATGTGAAGAATTTTTTGTGGCTTTTGATTTCATGCATGAATGTGTTTGTTTAAATGTAGTACATAAATGACCAATGGAGGGAAATTAGTGGGAAAGGCTTTAAAGGTACATTTAACGTATGTGTGGAAATGGATTCTTGGAGGAAATGGAGGATGACACCACAATATGGCAGGAATATCCCACTGCACTCTGATGGGGGTTTTTGAAGTTCAGACATTTCTGGTGGTGGAATGAGCCCTGGAGAAAGCATAAGTTGAGCACTATTAGTTTTTAGTAAACTAAATGAGCCAACAGCTTCTTTGCCTTGGGTACTTTCTGCACTTTTGGTCTTTTCCTCCCACATGCTCTGGTGGAAAAGCCTTACAGCAGAGGAGTACGTGTGTCTTTTTGGGTCATTGCCAAACACCATCTCCCAGATCACACCACATTCTCTGTTTAACTCCTTGGTTCTCATTGGGAATGGCTTTAAACTGAAAGGCAGTAGGTTTAAAGAATAAATTCTTCCCTGTCAGGGAAGTGAGGCACTAGAACCTTCCAACCCAAAACAGTTATGATTCTGTCATCTTGCCTTGTTATTTGTAAGAACACACATGGCTTATGTTAAAGGCTTGAGCTTCTGGAAGCCATTTGCTTTTAGATGCAACTACACAACCTCCACCAAGCACAACTAGAGTGCCTCCACAGCCTGCCATCCTCCCCAGGAACGTCGGACACATTGTTATTTTGTCATGTTTCATCCTGTGCTCTGTGCCCTGCCCCGCAGGACCCACCTAACCCCATTCCCCTCAGCATAACAAGATGGCGGCCTGTGGGCCTCCCGCAGGTGCTGGTCCCGCCCCCGTGCGCATGCGCGGAAACGCCCCGCAGGTGCCACCGCCCCCTGTGCTATATCTGAGTACGCCGAGAGCCGCACGTATAAGAGGCCGTATCACGGCCTCTGCCCTCGGTTCGATCCCTCCGCCGCCCCTAAAGGCAGTTCCTAGAGCTGGAGGCTCGGAGCTCCCGAGGAGGGAACACGGACCCAGAGAGGCACCGCGGCCCAGAGGGCGTTCGTGCCTCCCTTGGGGCTCGGCTGTGAGCGCTCCGCGGGCTGGCCCCGAGGGACTCCTTCTCTCGAAGCTCAAGCGGAAGGATATATCTTTTTTTTTTTATTTTTTTTCCGCCATCTGCTGAGCAACGGTTTCGGGGGTGTGGCCGGGCGCTCGGGCCCCGCCCCTCCAGGCCAATCGCGGCGGGAGAGTCGCTGCCGGCCCCGCCCCGCTGGCGCGGTCCAGCCAATAGGGGCGCGGGACGGGGGCGCGCGCACGGGTGAGGGGGCGTGAGCGCGGCGCCGACAGTGTCGCTTGGCCGCGGCGGCAGTCGGGGCGGGGGGGTGGAGGGGAGCGGGACCCGTGCCCGGTGTGACTGTGGGGTGCGCCGGCTGCGGGGCCGGGGGGGAGCAGGTGAGGGCATGGGCAGGGCTGGAAGTCTGCCCGGGTGGGCAGGCCAGGGTGTTGGTGAGGCGGAAGGAGCTTGGCCTGGTCGCCCGCTCCCTCCCTTCGGCTGCCGCCCGGCGCTCTGGCTCCTCAGAGGAGGAAACAAAGAGGCGGCGGGGGTGGGAATGGCCGGGAGCTGCGCTGCAGTCGTTCTGAAAATACCTTGTGGTGTTTCCTTCCACCCACCCCCGCCGAGCAGTGATTAACAGGACTGTGGGCGGAGGGGGCGAGCTGTGGGGGTCCGGCTGGAGCTGCTTGGAGAAGCGGGGGGGGCGGCCGGGAGAGGAAGGAGGAAGCGCTCACCGCCCTGCCCTGTGTGTTTCTCTCCTCCTTCCGTCGCTTTCCTCGCCGAAGGCCTCCCGATGAGTTAAAATGGTGCTGAGGCTCGAGGGGAGCTGGTCGCTGCTCGTGGGGAAGAGGTTCCTCTGCCTGTCGGAGGAGGAGGACAGGACGTGGGACGCCAGCCTCATCTCGGAATGGCCCTGGAAGTCGGGCAAGATCCGGGCTGTGTCACACACGGACATATCCAAACAAGACCTGAAGGTAACCGGGAACTTCCAGGGAGAGCTGCTAAATCGAGAGTGTGACCGGGGAAGTTGCTGTGGGTGTGTGTACGCGTTTGTGCACATGCTGCTTTCGGGGGGAAAGGAGACGGCGACTTGACCAACACATTAGGAAACGTGCACCCCTGCCCAAGTCCCCGATGTGCTTGTACTAATGCCGCAAATTATCTCTAACTAATTATAAATGTGTTTTCTTCCACCGGCATTTTGAAAAGCAGGTTTTTACCGCACCCACTCTGCGCTTGTGGTTTATTTCCTAAAGGCAGCTTAAGGTCTTGCCAGCTGTGAACAGGTTTTTGCCCCGAGTTGAAACCGAAACCCTCCAATGTTGTTGGGGGTTGGTGCCTTTTCTTTCCTGCTCTTTGGTCATGAAAAAGTGCTTAGGTTTTAAACTCATACCAAATTTATGCCTGGTGTTGGAGGTTTCATGGACTCTTCTTGCATGGTGGCCTCTTCTTATTAATGATTACCAAGTGGATTTTTGAGCACAGAGTTATTGCAAGATTGGTGTAATTGGTTAGCGTATTTTGTGTGGAAGTCGGGCAATGTTTACGGCTTGGCTGTGAAGTTGTTAAGGGGCTTTATTTCACAACTGTAGTCATTAAAAGTATTCAGCTATGTCTGGGCACTTACTAGAGTATAGACTGAGTGCCTACTCCCCAAGGACAAAACTCCATTGTAGCAGCGGCATCTTGAACGTTGTGCTTGTTTCTCCAGAGGACATCGATGGCTGTCCCGTGACAGTAAGAACAGCACCATCTCTCAATTTTAACTGGCTCCTTTCCTCTTTTATTGGTAATGCGAATTTGTGACCTCCGATTAACTGAAGAAGCACTTGTCAAACAAAACGAAACTTTTTTCTAATTATGTTTCTAACTCTTTCTTGAAGACGTAAACTTTGTTACCAGCTTGTTGTTGTGGATCTGCGGCAGGGGTGGAGCTTTGTCCATTTTCGGGCGCGGGGCTGTGCCCTGTGCCGTGCTGGTAGTGAGGAGGAGGTTCTTGGTGCAGAAAACTCTTAGGGACTTTCTCTGCAAAAGAGAAGAAGCAGGCGCTTCTGGGGACTCTTTTGTGAGCTTTGTAGCTGATTATGGTTCTGCCAGAAGCGTTTGACTTGATGTGTTCCCCAGCTGAAGCGTTAAAGAAGTTGCAGAGTGAGCAGTGGAGGCGTGGAGAGCTTTGTCCCAAAACACACCCCATCTCCTTTCCTCTTGGAGCTCTGTGCAAGCATGATAGACCCGAATAATAACTGAGAGGGAGCATAAATATTTCTCCTGTAAAAGAGTAGAAGTATTTCTTTCGATTTTTATTTTCTATGGAAGGACTGTCAACTGCTGTGGGAATTATTTTCTCAGCTGTATTTCCTGTGTGTGCAGTGTTGATGCAGTAGACAAAACAAGCCGTTCTGGTTCAGGTTATTTGCTTATCGCTTTCATTGTTTCTGTACAACTCAAAATTACTAAGTTCATTTCTGTACCCATTAGGTCTATGACTCCTAGCTGTGGTAGTGCTGTTTGTGTGCATGTTTTCACTTGCCTTTCCCCTGAGAGGGATGATAAAACACCAGGAACTGTTTCTGAGATTTCTGTGCTGTTTACTAAATGTATTTAGGCTGGATTGCTGTATTCTTTCAGAAGAGAAATGTTTTTTCCAAGACTGAAGTCCTCTGCCAAGATGTTCTAATTTCTGTATTCAGGCCAAGTTGTATTTGTGGTCTTTCCCAACAAGTTCCTGATCTCCTATTTTGCCTTTGAAATTAGGGTAAAGCGATCCCAAAGATGTTGGCAAATAGATCATTTTTTTGCCATTAAATAGTTTTTCTTTTGAAAAATCTGCGTAGTTGTTCCTGAAATTTATAAGGATAAATAGCAGTTAAAAGCAGTCAGGAAGTGATCTTCTTAACATTACATAATTTGATCACCTTTACTGTCCTACTGTCATTTGTGCTTTCAATGAATTGGCTGAAGGTATTTTTTGGGATTGGTATGTTTAAAATGTTTCTGGAAAGAATACCAGCTTGTTTATTCCAGTGCTCTAGAGTTTGTTGTAAAACCACATGCAACTACTGTAGGCAGTCCTTTGGGTTTTAGTGGACTTTTTAGGGGGGGGTGTGTGTATTTTTCCTGCCTGTAAATACCAGTGACAGTGTTAACATGTTTAACTATCCTTGAGTAACATAAAACTTTTTTGAGATGGGAAGTTGTAAAGTTAAATGTAAATGTTATGTGACAGTAATGATGATAAACCAATTAACATTGAGTGTTACTTATAAAATGCTGGGTCAGCCTTGGATGCTTTAGTGATTGCTTGATTATGTGACAGTTATGTGGCAGTAATCATGCTGGAATTATAAGTACATTAATTTTTTTTTCTATTTTTGAGTAAATTGGTGGTTTTATCTTTTCCATATCGAATGTGTCTGAATTTTACAGGTGGTCACTCATTCCCTTTGCTTCCTTTCTGTAGATCTGTGTAGAATTTGATGATGAACCATGGGAAAAGCGGAGATGGATAGAAGTCTACAGTCGGATGATGATAGCATTCCTGGTGGAGCAAAAGCTGGTTCTGGCTGAAAGAAAAACCCAGTCCATGCCTCCTGTCCAGTGGCCTGCAATGGCAAGTACACCCTTGGCTTGACTCACCTTGGTTCTGCAGCAGTTCCACCTTCTGGGGACAGTGTTGTCACCAGTGTGAATTTCTCAAGCCCAGCCTCATTTCTGAGTGTCTTGGGAAGGGAGAAAATCTTTGTGCAGCTCAAGCTGACAGAGCTCATCAGCATTTAAAGTTGGTGGACACAAGGATGTATTTTTTATGACTTTGCTTCTCTCTCAAGCCACTGTTCTGTGCATTGTTAATTCATTCTCTCTCTAGTCTTATGGTTTTTTCCTTCCATGAAATTCCTCTTAAGAGTGGAGAGAAAAAGTGTAAATAAATAGGTTTTGAAGGATAGCCTTCATTTTTATTTAAAATTTTTGATTCTGCCTCAAGTTAATACTGTGTTGATTCTTGATCCTGAGACAAAAATAAGTGAGATTACTCTTATGTGATGCCTGCCTCACATGAATGATTTTTGAGATTTGGCTTTTCTGCATACAAAAAGCTGAGTTATACTGTACAAGGGGAGAACTAAGCTTTCTGTACCTGCCATGCATGGCTGAATAGGCAAATTAGCCAGTGGAGGTGAACAGGGAATATTTTTTATTGTATTCAGCCAGTATAGTTGTACTTGACTATTTTGGATAGTGCTGCTCAAGAAAGGAGTGAGATAAGTGAAGATGTGAACCTGTAAGCTTGCTGAACTTGAGTTATGCTGAAGTTGTAGTCTGTTTCAATACTACTTCAATACTATTAACTTTGCTAGGTATAAAGAGTGCATTGTAATTCATATTGCTGCATTTTAGTTGGTCTTTCTTAAGCAAAGTCAATATAAGCAGATACTTACTGGAACTAGGACCCAATAGAGTGGGAGAGGAAGTAGAAATATAAATCCTTAATTTTATTTCCTGGGCTGTGCATTAATACCAGCAGTTCCTCTGTTAGATTTTGCTGAACAGAAAACCTTTTTTTGCTGTTCTGAAAACCTTCATATTTAAACTTAGCTGTTGTCCATTTCCAAGTGTCTGAATAGTTTTTACTGGAGACTTGTCTTCAGTTTTGGCGTTAGGTTTTCCTCCTGAAGTGTTTGATGTGTCATTTCATGCCGGGTACATGTTTCAAAGCTCATTTAGCAAGCAAGATGTAGTATAAAGTGTAGGCCAGTCCTGGATGTTGCCTTGGCAAAAAAAGACTTTTTCTCCCTTTTACATGGGGCAGGAAAGCAGAGGTCACAAAAGAGGTGTGTGGGTTAATTCATTTGAAACTTGATCACAACTTACTGGTTCAAGTATATGGGAAAGTGTGTTTCTGACAAGTAGCTTTGTAGGAATCTTGTAATGCCCAGTTACTCCTGGAGAGACTAGTTCCTCCTGTGGGGATCTTGTCCCTCTGCCAGTGCTGTCCTAACTGAGGTGAAGACGAGAAAGAGTATCTGGTTGGGTTTTTGGAGGACTGATCAAAAAAAGGCTGCCTTCTCCAATCAGAATGGTTTCCTTTTTATAAGTGGGGCACAGTTATACCTTTGAGGTAGAGAGGAGTTACTCTTGCCACTTCTGAACACTTAGGAAGTGTTCAGAAGCTTTTAAAGGAAACTTTTGTTTCTTGTCTGTTCTTAAAGCCTTTGATATACCTGAACACAACTTCATTGTTGCACTGCAGTGTTACAACTATGAGGCTGTCCAAATCATCACATGTGCCTAAATTAAGTTTTCAGTGTATTACGAGTGTTGCACAAGTTTTGTGAACTTTATAATAACCTATGCTGCAGACATTCACTGATTTGCTAGTTATTTCCCCAGTCTACCATAAGGAGATTGATTGATTAGTAATATATCAACAATTGGAATTATTACATTAATAAAATTTTCATGTGGACATAAATGATTACTTGCTAATGATAGTCACCTGCACTGAATTCCTAATTCACACTGATATTAATTAATTATATTAAATTAATATAATTAATTTTGAGTGGCGTCCAGTAACTTTTGTTAAGTGTATATTAGAAATTCTTTTGGAAACTAGCTTTGTTTTCAGGAGTTGCCTCTGGATGTAGTAACTTAACAAAGAAATAGAAGCAAAATTAATTTTTTTAATGTAAATGATGAATGATGAGATCTTCTTACTCTGTTTCTGAGACTTGTTTATTGCTCTTTTTAGACCTACAAGTCCTTGGTGGACAAAGCTGGAATGGGATCACTAGTTTCAGTGCGCTACCTGGGTGAAGAGAAATGTGTTTTTCTTTCTAAAGACCTCTTGACGCCCATCCAGGTAACCTTGACTGGCATTGTAGAGATGAAAGATGAATCTCTTATCTTGATATTTAGGATGCATCAGGGTAATGTAATGGAAATGCAAACTTCAGATGGATAAAAACTTGAGGTGTTTATTTCTGTAACTCATAAGTATAAGTTCTGAATGTAATGTGTCTGATTAAAAACCTTCTGGAGCTGATTCAGGACAGGGTCACTTGGGAGAGCTGGATGAGGGACTGTGCAAGGACAGTTGCTCAGCTTAGGTGACTGCAATTGCATGTTGATTTTTGGGGATAACCTGGAATAGTTTCCCTTTTGTTTTTTTGGACATGACTGTCATTACTTTGCAAGGAGTTGCAGGAATGTCTGGCATAAATCTTGCTGTTTACCAGAAGCACATTACTGCTAATCCTAAACAAATGAGGAATTGGGCAGAATGTAAATGAGATTGTTGAATTACAGTCCCTTTCTTGAGCACCAGCGGAAAGTTTTAGTGAAAATTAGACATGGGTTGAAACAATTGTCCCTGGGCAGGTGTTTGGAAGAATAATATCTGCTAAAGATAAAGGATTTACCCTTTTTGAGAAACTTCTCAAGACCAGTAAACAATCTGAAATAAAAGTAGTAATTGTTGTCCCATGTTGAGACTGCAAGTAGTGTCATTGTTAGTGTTCTACTTTGACTTGTTAACAGTCAGCAAATACACAAGTCCTTTAGACTCTTGACAAGAGAGTCACTAAAAGCCAAATTTGAGTTGTAGATGGTTGTCTTGCTTATATTGGCTCAACAGCAGGGTTGAGATCTCTTTATGCAGAAGCCTTATCTCAGCACTGCAGTGGAAAAGATTGCTTTACTGGCATCTTGAATAACAGTTTACTGACTTCTACTCCTTCGGTCTTCTTAAAAATATCAGAGCAGTGCCTGGGACAAAAAGATAAAACCCAGCCCCAAACCCTTTTCTTATTTGCACTCTTTGAGCCTTGAGTGGAAACTTGTTGTGACCTTTCCATTTCAGAGTCAATTCTCATTCTAGAATTCAAAAGGAAAAAATAATACACATACATTATGCTGAAGAATTATGAATGTTTTAGATGTAGTTGACTCTGTTTTCATTCATATAGACATTTTATAATGGTGTCTTGAGACAGACTGGATCCTGGCATTATCATAAATAGAAACATAAAATATTTTCATTTGTGTCTGCTCAGGACAAATTTTCTGCTGCTTCTGAGAACTTAAAATCCTCAGATAAGAATGGACAGTTCAAACTTATTGCTGTTAGCAATGTAGTACAATAAAACTGGGTTATTTTCAGAACAATATTGAAGTAGACATGGAGAACTCACTTCAGTCTGTCTTGCTCATCCTAGAACTGATGGGCAACAGATTAATGAGAATTGGATTTGTATGAATTGCTGCCATCTTGTTTTTAAATATTGTGGGATTTTGTTAAAAGCATTATCCTAAATGCAAGATTCTGTTCTTTTTTTTTCTCCTGAAATAGGATGTGGACAGTTCCAGGCTTTCTCTTAAGGATGATCAAAATGTAAATGAAGAAATTCAGGCTCTGGTTAAGAAACACCTTGATGAGACACGCTTGGTCCAAGGTACAAGCATACTGTGGAGCGGAAAACTGGCAGTAAATGCTCAGGTCCAAAGGGAAATCCTTGCAGTGTTGGTTTAATTAATTGGTAATCTGTTCTAGGGGATAAAACCTTTTTAAAAATACTGATTTTACTGTCTCAGCAGTGAATGCAAAATGTGAAGGATTGTAGATGTTTAAGTTTCAAGTATTTATTTTTTAAGAGTGTGTATTTCAGGCACATATAGATGGCCTGGTACTTGTGAAATCGATCAAACTTGCAGTAATTTTCAAAAATTTTGAGTTTATTGTTTCAAGTGACCTAATTTTTCCCAGTTTGTTGTTTGTTTATGAATACTTCCAAGGTGTTCTATAGAGGCTTCATTTTTTAGTCAGATTTAAAATTGTTATTTTTATTTGCCAGCTTTAAATTCTTAATTACTGGGTTTATACTAGCATATTTGTAGTTTTGTGTTTGCACATGCAGGGAATTACTTTTATGGAAGGGTAAATATTGCAGCTTACAGTTTTCATTTCCCATACTGTAAGGACAAGGAAAAGTCGTTGTGAGAACTGTGGTGATCTTCATGCCTCCCTTGTCTTAAGCTCTTTTTTCCCCCAATTTTGTAGGTGGAAAAAATATCATTGGTTCAAAAATTAGGATTTATAGCCTGGACCCTTCCACTCAGTGGTTCACAGCAGTTGTTGTCAATGGTAATCCAGCTACAAGAACTCTAGAAGTCAACTGTCAGGAGGTAGGAACCAGTTGCAGTGGTTTACAAATGGATACGGGGAATAATTGCAAACTTTTGTTTATATCTCCAGCAACACCATTTTTATTTCTGTCTTTACTGCAATCTTTAAACATGGGTGTCAGTGTAGTGCAGAACAATGTAACCCAAAGTGTTTCTTTGTGCTGCTGGTAAATTATTAAATGACAAATGTCCTTCTATGAAAAATGAGGGAGACCTGCAATTTTTATTCCAAGAGTGAAGCAAACATGATCTTGGTTTCTTTGCTCTTTGTGCACACAGTGCTCTCAAGTACAGTTTGTTTTTATGCAGAGACACTGTCACATGGTATGTTGTTAAATTAAGCTTGGTATTCAGACAACCTAGAAGTTAAGTGTCTAAGCTTAGTCCATACCACCACATCTAAGATAAATATACTCAAATAGTTTCACCTCTCTAAATGGCTTCTTCTGTGTTTCCTGTCCTTTTCAAGATTCCAGCTTTAAAAACTCTTGATCCAGAATTAATTCATGTTGAAATCATATATGACAACAATGGAAAATGTGGTAAGACCTATTACTTTTTGTCCTTCAAACACTAAGTAGGTTAATTGTGATAGACTAATCTTGATCACCTCTTTCAGATAAATCAAAAAGAATTGGGGGTGTGAAAAGGAAGTCAACTGAGAACAGTGGAAATGTTGATGCTAAATACACAAAATCTTCTCCTGAGGTAATGTCTTGCTCTGTTATATATGGCTGTTACATAATGCTTACGTCGCTTCTCAAAACATCTTAAATAAGGATTAGATTGGAAATTAGAATGATAAATATAATCTCTTGGAGGGTGTATTGAGTTCTTTCAAGTTTGTCTGGGCATGAATTGAACATCTTGCCTTGTGGTGGTTGGAGCAAAAGCTACTGAGCCTTGAATGTTGGTGGTTTGTTGGGGGTTTTGTTTGTTGGGGTTTTTTTACGGTGTTTTTTCCACCCTCCTCCTGCCTTGGAGTTGGTCTGCCTGGTCATATATTCTTGCAGTGGGAGAAAACACAAAGGAATTCTCAAGTTCATAACCTTTGCTTTTCATGTTCTTTCTTTAAGTATTTTGTACTTGAACCCAAAACCTTCAGCTGCACTTGGATGCTTTGAGGATTCAAGCTACACAAGCAGCAGTTGAAGGTTGCTTCAGTACAGAAAGAGAATGTGACTTTTCTAGTACTCCTGTCTGATTTTATTTCTTTTTGTGAGTGACCTGCCAGGTATCACTGAGAGATAAGTAAACTCTCCAAGGTCAAAAGACAGTCTGGGTAACTTAAGTGAAGAAATGCAAATGAAAAATCATGGCTTGGCTGAAAAACAGTATTTCGAACTTCCCCTGTAATTTTGCCCCAGTGTTTCAGACCAAAACCTGCATTTTAGGCAGGAGTAGCCAGTCTTCAGGAAGCTCTGGAATGGGAGGGAGGGGATTGTGTTGCTTCTGTGCAGTCAGTCCTGTGTGGAGTCAGCTGTGCAGATCTGGATAATGGCTGGGTGTAGTCATTATCAATCTTTAACAACCTGACAGAGAACCAGCATAAGGCAACAAGCACAGGGTAAGATGCCTCAGTGAAGAGACTCTCCTGTCCTGTATTTACTGCTGAGGAAGAGCATTACAGCAGGGCAGCATGGAGTAGCAAAGGATTGCGGTTTTGTGTTTCCACAGCTTGTGCTTGGGTACCTTTAGCAGCTTTTGGTGCTCAGTCTGCCTTTCTTCAGCTTTCTGCATAATTCAGTCACTGAGCAGCCTGCTTGACACACACAAAGCTGGTCTGTATTTCACATTCCAAATGCCCTGCTGAAGAATTACCATGATCTGACTTCATAGCTTGTTTTGCCATAGTTTTTTCTTAAAGTACTGAAGTTATTTACTTCTCATTTTCCAGTCTGCCTTCCTTGAAAGGACTGGATCATTTATCACTTTTGTACTCTTTGGGAAATGCCTTGCAACCATTTTTTCTAAGTGGTTACAGTGAGTGTGCTTTCTAGTAAGGAAACCAGTATCTATTTGTTACTCTGGTTTTGGTGGATGTATGTGGGAGTGATTAGTTGAAGCCATATTTTTTGTTAATAAGTGTGTGATAGTACTGATTTCTTGTGTGGAGTTAATTATCTGCAGCATTTTTCTAAGAGCTTGACAGCTGTGTAATGCCAAAGCAAAAAGGAAGTATTTTGGAGCTGATGCTAAGGAGCTTGTAGTGTAACTTCCCAGCAGTAAGTGGAACACGTGGGAGCAAAATGTGGATGTTGGAGCTGGGGAAGGACCCCCACAGAAAAGTTACTCTTCTAAAGACACTTGCTAATTTGGTAGGCCTGTTGTATTCCTACATGAATTACAGATTTCTTAGGACGGTGATTTAATCAATGTAGGATTTCTTTACTTAACACTTTCTAGAGTTCTGGTGCAAAGCTTTTCTTGCTACAAGAAAGTTCAGATCTTTGGTAATGCTGTCAGACTTCACAGTTCTGATTTTCTATGGGATTTTCAGCTGAGCTAAGAAATTTATTTCTGACTGCCAATTACTGCAATTACTTTAGAAACACTGTTGCACTGGCAGTCACAGAGAACAGAACTTTGTCTTCCTTTCCACTTGCTTAATACAGTTTGCCCAAGAAGTTTGTTGTTAATTGAAGGGAAATTAATTAATATGAATGGTTTTTCATGGAACTTTAATGTTTAAATGGACACTTTAAAGTCTTTCCACCTCATGAACTAAGTGACTCTTTAATTGGCTTTATTAAACATGGTAGGAAGAGTATTAATATATTTTTCATTTCAGGCTGAACCCTGCAAAGCTGTAATTTGTTATTCTGAATTTTTCTAACTGTTAAAATCTCCTTTGCAGGTTTCTCCCAGCCAGGGACATGTGCAGTCAGTACCAACTGTGCTGGGTGAAGCACTGCTGGGATGTACTCCTGCAAATAAAGACCAAAGGCACCAAGGCCTGCCTCTGCCAGCCAACTCACCACCCAACCTTGGTGCAGAAACTCCTCAGGGGTAAGGAAACAGTTTTATGCTTATACTGACATTTTACTTCCAAAAACAATTTTGATTCTTAGCACAATGAACTCTGAGGTAGTTTTAAAGAGCTGTAGTAACTACTCTTCTGTAATACCAGCATAGAAAAGTGTTAGACTTGCTTGCCCTGGATATGTAATTTACTTCCTAATGCTGTGTTCTTATTTATCTTTAAGGAAGTGGCCCAATGTGCCAGGCTAGTGTCACTGCTTCATTGTACTCACCTGTAAGTGGATATACAGGTGTGGTGTCTGCTTTGTCAAATGCATTCCTTCCCTGCCCCCAAGAAAACCCAGAGCTTGTTCAGGCAGGTGTCTGCTTTCTTGCAGATCAGCTACAGGTTCTCAGTTATATTTCTGTTGAACACCAGTGCCTTTGAACTTCTGTTACCCCCAGTCATGTGACAATATGGATGTAACGGTAGAAGTAGTGTGGCAGGAAAACCCAAATTTGAAGTGCTGTTAGGGGTTTTTCTACTAGTTTTATGCTGAATGTGGACAATATAAATTTATTAAAAGGTTTTTCTGTGAGTGAGGTTTTACAGTCTCCAGCATACTGACTTGGGCTGCCAGTCAGAAGTTCCTTGAGAATCTTACCAGGGACATGCAAATGAAATGCATTTGGTTATTCAGCAGTTGCATGGAGAAAATGAGAAAGCAACTATCTAATCGTGAGAGAAGGTAGTGGAGTAGCAGCAGTACCCAAATTTGTGTGTGCCTACATGGGTGTAGAGCTTTATTGTTCTAACTCTTAAAAAAAATCAAACCCAGATAAAATACCTGAAAAACACAAACCTATTTAGCCTCACACAAAATTTAAAATACTCAAACATCAGAAATTCAAAGCACATAATTAAATAACTAAATTTCTTCTTTCAGGCTTTAAGTGTGGCTAGATTGAGCAGCTGATGCTCTGATTTTTTTGATGTGTTTGTGGTTTTTTCCCTAATTATTGCGTGTTATTTCAGCTCATGTAGACGAAGCTTACCGGAAACTCATCCTTCCTGTCTTAATACTGGAGTTAAACCACTGACAGAAGATCTGATGGCCTTTCCTAAAGTGGGGTTTATGTCTAAAGAGCAAACACAAAATCCTAGTGATCAAAATGGTAAATATACCTCTTTGAAAACCTCAAGATCTTCACCTTTGACTGATTCAGCTAATGAAAAGGGAACTAACCTGAAGAGTACTAATGACCCTTTTATGAAGGCCACAACAAACTTTCCCAAGGAATGCATTTCCGTAAAACAGTTGCAGCATCCCAACCCTTCCATAGCAGTACCCAGAGGCAGTGGCACTGTTGAACTGCAGCGAACTTTAGATTGCAGACCCTCAACCTCAGATGCTCATCTTCTGTCCTTCAATGAGTGTGGGGTTAAATCACAAAGCAGCTGCAACAGCCACAGCTGCCACAAAGGAAACAAGACTGATGAACTCGCAGACATGGAGTTTTTTATTAGAAGAAATTCAAATGAGATTCTTTGTGACAAAAGTGAGAGTGAAAGCTTTTGGACTGGAAGTGCCAAGATCCAGGATAATAGTAAGTGTTTCTAAAACTTCCTGTCATTTGAAAGTCCTTGTATTTTCTAACTACTTAGAAGTAGGTAATTTGTTATGCATGCAAAATTAGTAATTTAAATTGTGTGAGTAAATCAGGATTTTGAGTCACTTGTATGTTCTTTTATGATGGGAATGCAATAAACTGGAGAAACACCCTTTACTGATAAAGGAAAAGAACTAATAATTAGTTTCTAGAAACAAGTTGTAACAAAATTTATGCAAGGACAGAACAGCAAAAGAGGTTCTGTAAGGTTTTGTTTGGAATACAGATGCTGATGGCATAATGAGGTTACCTTTTAGCAACAGTCCTAAATTTCACAAAAATGGTGAGGGGTGGAAGTTGTCCTCATCAAAGCTCTGTTCAAGAGGGGCTTTATTTAAAAACTGTCATGAGAGCAAAACAAACAAAAATCCACCTGCCACCACCAAAACCACTCAACCCCAAAACCACCAACCTTGTTCCTCTTTTCCACTTGGTGAGTTCTTTAGGTTTTCACATGGGACAGGAGGGGAAAGGCTGTGGTGGTTTCAGGAGCTGGACTCCTGGTGTCATGTGTCCTGCTGTGCATCAGGTGGTATTGCTGATTGTTCAGGACTCTGGGAATCCCCCTACATACCCACCTCTTTTTCTTTTTTTTATATATATATATTTCCTGTTGCTTGGTCTTGGATTACCATGTGCTATTCCATAATTAGCCTGGATACAGAGCCAGCCAAGCAGTCACTGTTGTGTCCCCTGCAAGGCCTCACTGGCAGTGTAGGAGGAAGGGAAATGTTTGGCATCTGTTACGGTAAGATGCTGAAAGCTCTTGCATCACTAAGGGGGAAAACAGGACTGAGAAATGGCCAGGTTGTACTCTGTTCCCATTTCTTGTGAAATGTGGTTGCTTCATGCCTTAATCTGCTCATGGCTCCAGCTCTGTCTGAAGAACTTCCTTTAAAAGCAGATGGTCTTTCAAAATGCACCTCTGTGAGAAAGTGAAAGGAGCTCTTAAATTCAGGTCCACAGACTGTGTGACTCCACTGGAACTGCACCTTGACACTGTTCTGCTGACTGGAGAAGAGGTTTTTGCCAACTACAAATATTTTTAGCATAACTTTGTTTCAATGTAATGTGAATCTTATAGGAAAAGTTGACACGAATCTTTCACTAAAATACGTTTGCTGGCATTTGCGTGTGAAAAACAGAGGCTTTTCTAATCCTGGCTGCTCTTCCCTGCAGTAATTGTTCGCAAGTCCATTTTATCTGATGCTGCTAAAGTGAAGAAGCTGCAACAGAGTGGAGAGGCATTTGTGCAGGATGGCTCCTGCAACAACATCGCCCCTCACCTGCACAAGTGCAGGGAGTGCCGCTTGGACAGCTACCGCAAGAACAAGGAGCAGAAAGACTCCACCGTCTTCTGCCGATTCTTTCACTTCAGAAGGTAAGAACAATTTAGATAAACACCTTGGAATTCCTTAAATGTGAAAGGAATGTGAAAAAAAACCCAGTTATTTGGCCAGAATGGTCTCATGTAGGTCTCTGTTTCAAAGCTGTTTAATGCTGGTGTGTAGCTATAAGACCAATATACCCAGCTAATGAATGGCTGCCTATGTTTTTTTTAGCCCTTAGAAATGATACAACTGCTTCATTTGAGCAGAAAATATTTTGGCAGGACTTAGAGCTCTTTATTTTGCTGTTCTGGGCTGAGTGCCAGTCGGATAACATGAATTTACTTCGAGTGCTACAGCTCAGTAGAATTGGAGATACTAATGAGAGGGTAGATTCCATGCAGGTTTCCCAAAGTTTAGTGGTTGGACACCTGAAATTTTAAGCTTGCCATGGAAACATTTAATCTGTGCACCCACTAGAATTCAGTTTTGTTGCTAAACATATATAAAAATACAGATGTGCTAGTAATCTGTTGTTTATCCTTAGATTAGAGATTTTACTGTAGTAAATCTTTGTATAATCTGATATGTAAGACCAAAGTAACAACAGACTATGCTAATTCATCCTCTCAGAATAACAATTCAGATTTGCAGTGCAGTTCAAATCAGATGAATCCTTTGCTTTAGAACTTGAAACTGATGAAATTATCCATTTTTACTGAATGTGAAATCTGCCAAATCTGGAGATGGCATTTGTCTGATGACAGCAGCTGCCAGCACTGTTCTCATGCCACACTTAACACTACAGTGAGCACACATTGTCATCAGAAGTCACCTTTCTTCTACAGCATTTAGTAAAAAGGTTCCTGAGCAGAACTCATTTTCTATTTAAGAAACTACTAACAATATAGATCTCATTCTTTCCACCTACTCAGAATCACTCAAGAGTATGTCTTACTCAAATCTTACTCTTACTGCTTGATGCTTTTTGACAGCTACTTCCAAATGAATTGTTACTGAAATACATTTTATATTTAAGGCATTCTAACTTCTCTTTAGAGCTGTATATAGTCCTCGATAAAATTATTGCTGTTGCCATCTCTAGATGTGGCCTTAATGCTAGTGCATTTTAAAAATTGTAAACCTGATTTGGTTTTGTGTGAATAAAAAGCCACTTGTTGTAAGGTAGATTTCCTAACTAAAAACCTGGACGTTTTTAGTCTTTTTTTCTTTAAAACAAGCAGTGTGTTGAACATCCTTAATGCTAGTGACCGATATGTTTACCCATGTCTGTTGTAACCTTTGAGTAAATTCACTGGCATACGGTAAATGTATTTGCAACTCAAGCATTGACTAATTGGAATGAATTTAAACCAGTACAGCATTTGACACAATGAGGGCTTTTTCTTCTTTTCCCCCTTTTTCATCAGGCTGCAGTTTAATAAGCATGGAATACTGCGTGAGGAAGGTTTCTTAACTCCAAATAAGTATGACCCTGAGGCTATTAGTCTGTGGCTGCCTTTATCCAAAAATGTTGTGGGTCTAGATCTGGACACAGCAAAGTACATCCTCGCCAACATTGGAGACCACTTCTGCCAGCTGGTGATATCTGAAAAGGAAGTCATGTCAACAATTGAACCACACAGTAAGATCAACTTGTATTGAAATCATCTGTGTTTTTACAGCTTTATGTGAAACCTTAAGCTTCTGTATGAAAATTGTGTCTATTTGAAAATATCGTATAAGACTTGAGTGTCTCTCTTCTCAGAGAGGGAATGGTTAAGAGCCACTGTGAACTAGTGTCAACAACTCTTTGCTCCTCGGGGGGAAGGGAAAGGTAATTCCACCCTTCTTGGTCAGAAGTTGTTTCTCAATTTATCAAATTACTTTTCCTGTTACAAAGTGGTAAAAAAAACAAATGAAGTAAGCTACCAGGTAGCTGACAACAAAATCTATTCTTGGCATAAAAATGAAATAAAGATTTTACTTTGCACAGGTTCTGTTAGGTTGCTTTGGTCCTATTTTATTGGAACTGCATCATGGACCTAATGCTGTCTGTCAGTTAAAGAGACTTTTTCCTCCACTTGCAAGTTTCCAGTAGCACTTTTAGAAGTGATTGTGTGCAGCCTGACTGGGCATGGACCAGAGAAGTGCTGGTGATGGGGTAACTGATTGGGGAAGTTACAAACACAGGGGTTTGGCCACATCAAAATATTTCTGTAGCAAATGTGACCAGACAAATGGGGAAATCTGTGACCTTGCATATAGAATGACTCCTAAAACTGTATTTGTTTTCTGGATTTTAAGTGCATGACCAGGGTACAGCACAGTTTAGGAGATTGCCACTGTCTGCTGTGTTTGGGGAGTGTTGACATTAGATAAAGATCCTCTCAGTTTGGCAGTCACTCCACTGCTCTGAAAGAAGAAAAAAAGCTGAACAAGCTTGAATGCCCTTCAAAAGCAAGGGGAAGACTTGAGATACCCCACAGCGAGTATTTCTGGACTATTACCTTGGGCTGCTTGGAATCTGCAAGCTTTGCTCTTCTCTTGACGTGCAGCATGTTCAGGCCTGTGGAACCAAGTTATCTGTAACTGGAGTGAGATGTATAGACTGGAATAGAGAAACAGTTTTGGGAGGGTGAAGCTTTGGGTGAATTCATGAAACAAAGGGGAGTTGTGGTGTTTCTTAATAAGAGGATGCATCTGTTGGCACAGCTACCAGAAACATCCTCTGCTTAAAAAAGACAGATATGTGTGAGTTCTGGAATTGGCTTGAAAGGAGCAAAATCTAATTAATTCATCTTTGATTTTATTGCCCTGACTGGCAATAAAAAGAATTCACTTTCATTAATATGGGGGTTATTTTAAATGCCAGGAAAGGAGTAATTTACAATCTGGATATGTGGTGTTTTTTGAACAGTTCAGTGGGAGTTTCAGCACAAGAAAAAGGGAGATTCTTTTGCCACCCTGACATGAAGTTATGGTAAATTAAAGTGTATTATCCATGTGAAGTATAAGATTGACCAGTGTAGAAAGAACAGCTTGTTAGGTCATGTTGTTCCTTGGCCACCAAGTGCCAAAAGGAAACAAGATCAAATTACAGAGAGGAACCAAAAAATAGAAGGAGTAGAAAGGGAAAAGATTCAGGAAAGATAGGAAATGGCATTCAGAAGATAAGAAACCTTCATCCTGTTTGGGGGAAATTGAAGAGTTGACCTAGAAAATGATAAATATAGTGCATGTTTTTAAAAGCCAGAGAAGAACAGAGCTGGTGATATTTAGACCTGTGTCTCTTGGAAGAATTCTGAAGCAAGTAGTCAAACAATTTTTACCTCCTAAAGAACAAAGTGTGCTAAGCTATTCCAGTGTTGTTCCATACATAGTCAATGGGCATTATTCAGAAGAAGAGCAACAGATGTCTTGGATCCTGGTATGGTTTTTTTAGCATGTATTAGGACATGATCTCTCATAAGTTGCTTTTAAAATTAAGAAACATTGTGGGCAGGAAAGTTTCAGAGAATTTACAAGTGTGGAAGGTAGTAGGAGGAGGCAGGTGTGTGTGCTTTTTGTCTTGTCTAGTTTCCTAGCTGGCAACATAAGGAAATGGAGATCGGGCTAAAATAGTTCTTGCATAATCACAGATTCACAGAAAAAGAATGCAGTTCTGGGAGGGTTTGCAATTTTTTGCAAGATACTGTCAGTGTTTGGGATGTTTGGAGTGAACTGAAGAAGTGGCTTGGGATGAGGAAAGGAGAATATAGTGGATGCATAGGAAATCTGAACAGCAGCAGTCAGTGCTTCAGAGAAAAAAATTCACCATTCTGAGAAGGTCAGATAAACACAAACACATAAAACCTCCCAAAAGGAAGACAGCTACTTGCCCACCATGCTACTGAATAGAGAACAAGGACGAGCTGGTGCTGGCAAGCTACACATTAAGCTTAGCTTGCCAGCAGTACCTGAATTTATTTCCTGGAGTAACTGTGGTATTTCTACTTAGGAAAATGTCAGGAATGTGCTTGTTAACTTGGGAAAACACATGTCAGGAATAAGAGCTGTGGTTGGTGCTGCACAGGAGGAAGCAAACTGATCTCAATTGCTTGGACTGTTGTGTAAGAACAAAAGCATTTTTCTGAGTTTCAATACAAAACCAAGTCTGAGTCATATCACTGTAGTTTTTAAGTGACTGTAGGTAACATGCAAATACTGGATTTGTTTGCACTAACACTTTGACTGTCCCGTTGCTGCCCACAGGACAGGTGGCCTGGAAGCGTGCGGTTCGTGGCGTTCGTGAGATGTGTGATGTCTGTGACACCACAATCTTCAACCTGCACTGGGTCTGCTCAAAGTGTGGCTTTGGTGTGTGTGTGGATTGCTACAGGATGAGGAAGAAAAACTCACATGAAGGTGGGAGTGCTTATTGCTACCTGAAACAAAGTGGGAGGAAGGGAAATAAAGTCTCTGTATTGAACTTGGAAGTCAATGGCAACCTTAAATGAGACCAAAAAAAGCCTTCCCAACCAAAAGAAAATGTTGTAGACCTGTGTTTGGGTACATCAGTAATAGTAAAATATGTGGCTTTCCAGAGTAGTAACAAAAAAATGTAATGGTTTTGTTTTACAGATGATGACTCAGATACTTTCTCTTGGTTTAAATGTGTGAAGGGGCAGGTACATGAACCAGAGAATCTAATGCCTACACAAATAATTCCTGGAAAAGGTATTGGAAATATTTCATCTGCATAAAAATGTGCTGTAGGATTTTGCTGTTTTTCATGTGTTGTTGATATTGTAGTGAGTGAGGTTTGATTTTAGTAGTAAAGTTAGTAAAAACTTAAAATTTATTATCCAAAGACAGGAATAGCATGTGTGTTTAATACTGTTTTATTATCTTTGACCTTTACAAAGAAATAGCAGAACTTCTTGTTTAATGATGAACGGTTTTCACGTTATTGTTTGTCAGCACAACACACAATTTCTTAGAAAGTCTGAGTGACTGCTGGATGTTGTGATTACATGTGAGCTCACTGATGGTTCTCTCCCTTCAGCTCTCTACGATGTTGGTGACATTGTTCACTCCGTAAGAACAAAATGGGGAATAAAGGCAAATTGTCCTTGTGCAAATAAGCAGTTCAAAGCACTATCAAAGCCAGCTCTAAAGGAGGATTCAAAACAGGTATTGTTACTGCCTCTGTCTGTGCAGTTAAGTTTGTGTCAGTCTATTGCATGTTCTTGAAGCCACTGCTAATTTGACTTTTAGGATGCCAGCCCTGACCTCTATGATAACCCCACCACATAGGGACAATTTGTATTCACTGTTCATCTTTCTGGTTCAGTTCTTGAAGTTTTGGGGGAAAAATCTCATTGTGTTCCTTTGACACTGAGGCCCCAGTAGTTGACCTATCCTTGAAAAAGGCTCAGTGAGGATTTTTAGAGTGAAAATGGAATTAGATTGAGAGATCCCTTAAGAGAAGAATATGAAGAACAGACAAGTGGGAACAGTTTTGAAGTGTAGGCTATTCCTTGAGTCCTGGAGATATAATACATGCAGCATCTAAAAGAGTTAGTAAGGTGGAAGAGCACTGGGATGCATAAAAGAACTAAACATGAAAAAAAATTGAGATTTAGAGTGTGGAGAATCACTGATTTCTCTGGCAGTCTGGTAGTTTTGCTTCTCTGTATACTAAAAAACAAAACAAAGGAAACCCCACAAGATACATATATTTATAAATGGATGTAATATTTTTTTGCTTTTGAAAACAGAGCACAAATTAATAGCTTAGTTTGGCGGTATCTCACAGGAAATGGGCTAAATTTAGTGATTTTAATTTTTAGATGTTTATCATAGCCTTATCTTGAAAATAAACCTTACCTTAAGTGTAAGAAGCAGGTCGGACTTGATTTTGTTGTAAGTAATGAACAGAAGAGACAAAAAATATTTCAGTTGTTAAAAGTGTGGAAGATAGTTATGTGAATCAAAAGTTAGTATCCAACTGGCCTGGCTTCGGTCTTCTGAATTAAGATCTTCTGTGATTCTGGACAAAGAGCTGCATTAAATTTATCTACTCATCTTTATAGAACTAGTTACTACACTTGTTGTGTAAGGATAAGCTCATTAAAGGTTGAAGGGATTTGTATTATGTCACGTTTAGAATCCTTGGCATGCATCAGCAGCCAGTGAGAGATGAAATGGAGAATGTAACAGCAGGCAGACAAAAGAGCAGAATAATATCTGAAAATTGAGCAGAGAGAGGAAACATCACCAGTCACACAGGAATCCCAGGTTCTGGTTAGTCTGTTCCTAGAACCTCCAAATGATCAGATAAATCAGCTGCAAAGAAGAGGGACAATCCTATGCTTGGATTGTGCTGGCCAGGCCAGTGCTGCACTCAGGCAGGTGTAGCTCAGACCTGGCAGACCTTCTGCTGCCACCTTAAGAGAAAAATTTAGGAATGTTCCATATCTGTTTTAATTCTCTGAACTGGAGCTCCAGCTTAGCTCCAGCCTGAGCATCAGCTATGACTAGAAATGTGAGAACTGCTGTTAAAACTCAAATTCCCAAAGCAATCCCAGAAAATGCACCTGGGAAGCTTGGCTCTCTGAAATCCTGCTGAACTGTCATCTCCTGATCCTGAGCTGCAATGCTGACCTCTTGTGGACAGCACATGTTTTGAAGGGCCAAACCATTTTACTTTTCAAAGGATGAGTTTGGACATGTTGTTGCTTGTATTCCCTTTGTGTAGAGTGTGTTTGTGTCTAAACAAGTTATTGCTTTGCTTTCTCAGCACTTGGCATCCGGAGACAGGCCTGGCCTTCAACACAACAGTTTTGTCCTGAGCCCACAAGTCCCTACACATGATCCTCCTCTAAAGTCAGCACTTGGAAGCAAACAAACTGCTTCTGTAAATACTTCTCCTTCATTAAATTGGTTTTCAAACCTAACAAGTGGAAACGTGAATAAAGAAAACAAAGGTATGTGCAGAACCAGTGAAGAGTAAAGCCTTTGTGGCTGTTTTTCAGAAGACTTTAGGTCAGACCCAGCAATATCTTGTGCTGAGTGATGTTATCTGCCTGCTGGGATGGATGTTCAGTGCCTGTGCTGCAGAACTGGTTATGGCAATGGCTTGGAGTAAAGCCTGGCAGAGTTAGCATATTCTGTTTGAAAAATTGGATTAAAATCCCACTGATGCAAGTATTCTTGAAAATTCAGTTTGAGAATACTTTTTGTTCTTGTTGTTTGGGGGTTTTGGTTTTTTTTTTTTGTTTTTTTTTTTTCTTTTTGGAACATGGGATTTAAAAAACTTTGGTTTATTGAAGAAAGTTAAGTGAAAGAAATATTTTATCTGTGTGTATTGGGAGGAGATATATATAACATATATGTATGTGTATATAAGACATATATATGTGTATATAACATATGTATATAGGTGCTTATAACATACATATATATATATATGTATATGCATGTAGGAGGATATTGTCTTGAAAAAAAAATTCAGAGTATTTCCATGGTTTCAAAATATTCTTATGTTTTTTCTTTCTTCATTTCAGAGAAGCTTCTCATACCAATTTCAAAGAATGAAAATAAACCTCTCCAGACACTCCCTAGCTTAGCCAAGCCAGCTGCAGCCCTGCAGACATTCAACAGTGCAATATTAACCCCTGTGAGCAACAACAACACGGGCTTCTTACGGAACCTGTTGAACTCTTCTGCAGGAAAGGTAGAGGAAAAATTCTGTCCTTCAGGTTTGAGTTGATCCCAGGCTTAGAATCAGTTCTAAACCTGTGAACAACTGCCACAGGCAGTTTACTTTCTTGTCACAGTAAGTAAAACTTTGTCTTTGTTTGGGAAAAGGGACAAACCCAGTTTCTGTGTTTCAGTGCTCAGTTAGTAGTTTAGTGGTACTATCAGCAAGTCTTGGTGAGGAACTGGGAGCTAAGGAATAAAGCAGATTAGTTTCCTTAGGCTAGTCTGGCAGCTGCATTGGTTGGGATGTCTTTTAGACTCAAAAAGTAGCACCAATAAACTTGCAGATGGAGAACCTTCTGTGGTGTGTTCCCCATACCTCATTTGCAGACTGGTTCACTTCAGGTGTTTCTAGGCTTTGTCTGACCTTGCAGATGTGACTTCAAAGTGGTGGGGAAAAATACTGGCCTTGAGAGTTTTTTGCTAAAGCTGAATTTCTGCTCTTTGATATAAAGTAAATCCTGTTCCCTGCTACATATGCTAGGTTCCTGCAGTGTTGCTGAGATGCAAATTAGAGCAGAAATTGTTGTGCCAGAATTCTGTAGACCAAGTGTAAGAAATGGCATTGGCGTCTAATGATGGTGCATTTCTAGATAGCAAAGTTCTGCAGTTGTTTGTTTGTCTGCATGATTTGATCTCAAGTAAAAAATTATGGAAGTGGCAAATACTTTCTGTAAAGCTTGCAGAACAAGGCACCAGAAAAGAGCACTAATTTTTTCTTCTTGTTCTTTCATGTGTTTTATCAGACAGACAATGGACTGAAGAGTACACCCAAAATCCTTGATGACATTTTTGCTTCCCTGGTGCAAAATAGAGCCATTACAGACTTGCCTAAGAAACCTCAAGGACTGACCATAAAGCCCACAATAATGGGCTTTGACACACCCCACTACTGGTTATGTGATAACCGCCTGCTGTGTCTTCAGGATCCCAACAATGAAAGCAACTGGAATGTCTTCAGGGAGTGCTGGAAGCAGGGACAGGTATTTTCATTTTCCTGCTTTTTCCATTTGCAATTCATGTACATTGTCCTTTAGTTGAAGCACAGCTACAACCACTATAGTGATCAGCAACATTAAACCTTCATCAAATGTGTGTCATGAGCACTATTACACATCCTTACCTAAAGACCTGTTTTACTGTTCAAATCTGTTTCTAAGCACAGAGCTGAAATTATGGCTCTGTATAAAAAGCTGCCTCAGTTTGAAGTAGAGAATGCTCAGATGCATGATAAGGCAGAATTCAGATAGGGCATACTGAGCATTTAGTTAGCAAAATGCCTGCATTCAAATGCTCAGTGTATTTTATGTATTATCCTGTTGTAGTTAGAATTTTTGGTGTTTAATAATTCTTCAGGCTATATTCTTTTGCTTTCTAGCCTGTAATGGTGTCAGGAGTACACCACAAGTTAAATGCAGACCTCTGGAGACCGGAGTCCTTTAGGAAGGAATTTGGCCAACAGGAAGTAGATCTGGTTAACTGCAGGACCAATGAAATCATCACTGGAGCTACTGTAGGGGATTTCTGGGATGGTTTTGAAGATATTTCTAGTAAGTACTGTGAATCTTTTTTCCAATAGGTAAAACACTCAGCAGCAATAATTCTTCCCTAGCACAGGTTTGTGATCCATAAGCAGTTCACAACATGTTCAAGGATTTATTTTCACCTTGGACAGTTTAGTGAGGATACATTGCAGACACTTATGCTCACAGGGTTATGGACTAGATAAAAACTGTAATTCCTGTACTCCTTCAGGAGTATGTTGCTGCCTTTAGTCTTTTGGGGAAACATTCTGAGGAAATTTAACATCTTCCTAGCAAGTAGGTTCACCTGTCAGGTTTTTTTTCCAATTGAGTGAAACAGAAGCACACATGTAGGGGTGGTGCTCACAGGTTAAATGAGTTCTGCTGTTTTAACTTGAAGGTACTTCGAGTCCTGAGAGACTGAGGTTACTTTGTATAAAAATAGATTAAGGAGATGAGCTGGAGCTGTTCCAGGAGAATTAACACTTGCCATTGCATCTGGAGTTCTACTTCATCTGTTTGTTACACATCCTTATCTAAGGATCTGCTTTACTGTTAAATCAGTTGTAAACTTAGGGAGTTTTATACTTAGGGCAAAAAGAGTGGGAGGTGGAAGACTCACACCTTTCTTTTCTGTTATTTTATCTTTGAAGACATTTGGCTTCATCAGCTACTTTTGGCCTCAAACACAAACCAGTTTCTGAGCTAAATTGTAGGAAGTGCTCAGGCAGGGAAGCAGTAAAGGCTGCTTGTCTCTGACATCTCCTGTTGTAACATGTTTGTCATGAGTGATACTCTACTCTGGTGTCAGAAGAACTTGTATTTCTTTAGTTCTACATGAAAAGTTGTGGAATGAACATGATTTTAAACCTGAGATAAGGATTTCTTTATCTTAGTTATTTATATTATGAGTTGTACAACTATTAAAAACTAAGACTTGCTAATATTTCAAATTAGGTCGCCTGAGAACAGAAGAGGGAGAGCCAATGGTATTGAAGCTTAAGGACTGGCCTCCAGGAGAAGACTTCAGAGATATGATGCCCTCTCGGTATGAATTTCCAGAAATGTTCATTGTTTCTGTGGTATATCCCCAAAATAATGGACTGTAGGAATATTTTTGTGTTTTGATACCTGCCTCAGCTTTGAGCAGCAGTTGGTGACATGTGAACAGCTGTTTCTCAGAGATGCCTTACATAAATGGAAATCCTGTACTAGTTTCAGGGTAATTTTTATGTGGTTCATTGTGTTTGTTGCTAAGTAAAGTGAGCACCTGAAACTGCTCCTAAAAGCCTGGACCACTTTGAAATCTGAAGTTCAGTTGAAGCTTACTTTTTGGCCAAATATTTTTAAGTATTAGGACTTAGGCTGTTTGATGTTCCTTGAGATGATAACACAACAAAATAGCATTACTTCAGAGCAGTTAAATTTCTTTGCTGTATTTCTGGGCCTTGTTTGTTTGGTTCCTTTTCATGATGTCCAGCAAACCCCCTGAGGGAAAGAGTACATTTCCTTGACTGGAGAGAGCTTTTGTTGCAGTCTGTTTCAGTCTGTGTTGGGTTTTATCAGTACCTAATGTTAAATTCTGCTGCATTATCTTAGGTTTGATGATTTGATGAAAAATATCCCATTGCCAGAATACACCAGGAGAGGTGGCAAACTCAACCTCGCCTCTCGACTTCCCAATTATTTTGTGCGACCGGATTTGGGCCCCAAGATGTACAATGCATATGGTAAGGAATTTTTCACTCTAAAGGTCACATTGACCACATTTTCCTATCAAATTTTAATGTGAATTATGTGAATCCTTGCTGTTGTAGACAATTTGATTAATCCCATAGATCAGAAAACCTGTGTTTGGCTCACCTATGGATATCAATGATGTCCAGAGCATGATATGATTTATCTTATTAAACATCTTTTTGTCCAGATGGTTTCAAGCCAACAGTAGTTATTCCAAGTCTTCCAATCAACTTGTTCCACAGCCTCTTTTCCTGTAGCTGACAACATATATTTGTTATTCAGCTGCTTCTGGCTGTATTGCTTTTGTTGTTCTCCTTTTTGCACTGAATAATTTAGCTGTTAATCCTTCCTTGAGCAGTTTTTTCCACGTCTGGTTCATCTGCTGTCACTCAAAAGACATTTAAAATGGAGCAGCATCATTACCAGTAGAGAGATTGTGGACAGTAAATCCTGTATCAGCTGCTGTTTAGAGTGAAAACATGACTATTAATGAAAAAGCATCATTTATCTTAAAATGCTGTAGAAGCCCCTTTCTAACAGGACTTAAACATGACTTTGTCCAGGGACCAGGACAGACTTGTATATCATACAGGTTAGGTAGAGATACACTGATCTGTATCAGTCTGTCAGGAGATCACTTGGGAAGCCACAAGATGGAGCAAGGTCCTGGATTGAAAGCATATTGCTGTTCCAGAAGCATTTGTTGGGAGAAGTGAAAGTGCTCTAATCCTTTCAGAAAGTGCTTTTGACAATGGTGTCAAAATTGTTCCTGTTGGGAACTATTCCAAATTACTCATTGTCTTACTGATGGATCCACTACTCCTTTTCCCCCCTTTCATTCCTCCCTCAGGTTTAATAACACCAGAGGACAGAAAATACGGCACAACAAACCTCCACTTGGATGTGTCTGACGCAGCCAACGTCATGGTTTACGTGGGGATCCCCAAAGGCCAGGCTGATCAAGAAGAAGGTGAAGTGTTAGTGCTGTCTGGGGGGATATTTCTGTTGCCAGAGGGAAGATCCTGTAGTGTAACAGCTCGTGTTGACTCTCCACAGAAGTGCTTAAGACCATCCAGGATGGTGACTCTGATGAACTGACAATTAAGCGTTTTACTGAAAGCCGAGAAAAGCCTGGAGCTCTGTGGCACATTTATGCTGCCAAAGATACAGAGAAAATCCGGGAGTTCCTTAAGAAGGTAAGCTGTTAATCTTAAAAATTGAACTTCTGGCTGTGTGGGCTTGCAAGTCTCTATCCTTTGCCTTTTCTCCTCCTTCCTATCCTAGTTACTGTGGAAACAAATAGCTTGAATTGTATCCAAGACAAAACTTTGCCAGTGCCATGAGTCTTGTAGGACCTGAAAAGGGTGGAGAGTTGAAGCCTGAAGTTACCTTGTATGCAGATACTTCTTCTGCCCACTCTTCTCGTTACCTAGTGAACAAGAAAATAGCTTGTTTAGATTTAAGGATTAAAGCAGTTTAATTAGGTTATTTTAGAAGAATGTGAGATGTTTTTGAGAAGTGTCAGAGCAATACATGTACATAATGATCTTCCTTCTTCTCTCTCTAACTACCTTTTCTTCCTCCCATACCTTGATGAGGTCTGAATTAAGGGAAAAGTATGAGGTTTTGTGTGTCACGCTTTCACAGGAGTTAAGGGTTTAGTGGAGATATGCTGCCACATCCAAAAGGGCTTGTGTTAGTGTTTAAATTTACATCAGATGATCCAGAGTTCTTTGTGGTTTTAATTGTGAAACTTTGGTGCTCTAGTAGTGGAAAGAGGCAATATGCTGATATTTAAAAGAATAAATGGGATGATCTAGACAACTCCTGGCCTGGTCAGGCTTATGGGTTTTGTGGTGGAAGCTGGGAGAGGCTGTAACAAACTTACTTAATGTTAACAAAGAACTAATCTTATGGTTGATAAAACATGATGCTGGGTTTGATAAGCATTAACACTTGGAGTCTTGACATCTGTCTCACACCTCAGTCCCTTGTATCACACTTGCTGGCAGGTATGGGGCTTTCAGCAGCTTTTAGTGGAGTTAGAACCAAGCTGTTTATCTCCTCCCAAAAGAGTTTTTGAGGGTATAAATGGCTGCTGCAGCAAGTTGGATTTATATAGCAACTTCTTGCAGAAATTTTCTCCCCACAACCCTCAAATTTCTGTCCTGAAGTGCTTGTTGTGCCTCCCAGTCTTGTTTCTCTTGAAAATCTGGTTTGCATCTTCTGGGTCAGTGAGCACACAGTGACTGATTGTGGCCTCAAGGCAGACACCTGCTGAATTCCACACTTGGCAGTGTCTTCCAGTCACAGGCTATAGAGGCAGAATCTCAGAATGGTTGGGTTCGGAAGGGAGCTTCAAGACCACGTCATTCCAAGCCCCCTGCCATGGGCAGGGACACCTTCCCCTAGAGCAGGTTGCTGAGAGCCCTGTCCAACCTGGCCTGGAACACTTCCAGGGATGGGGCTTCTCTGGGCAGCCTGTGCCAGTGCCACACTGCCCTTGCAGGAAGGAATTTCTTCCTAATTTCTTCTTCCAAGCTAAACCTACTCTCCTTCAGTTTAAACCATTGTCCCTTGTCCTGTCACTTCACACCTTTCTCCACAGTCCCTCTCCAGCTTTAGTGGTGTCAGAATGCTGGTTCCATGTGTGACAGTGGTTCCCAATGTGAACACGAGTTGCTTCACTTGCCATTGTGAGTTGGGATTACTTGCATTTTCCATATTCACATTTGCAATGCATCTGAAGCCAGTGTGACCTGAGAAACGCTGAATCCTTGACAAAGGTCTGAGTAAAGACCCAAACTTTCATTGTGTTACTCTCCTATCTGAACACATGATGCAAGCTGCTCTGGCACATGTTTCTATGGAATACCACAGGTACAACTTGACTGTCCTGTCAGACTGGTGTGTTAAAATGCCTGTTGTCTTGTGACTTTCCCAGGTTGCAGAAGAACAAGGCCAAGAAAACCCTGTAGATCATGATCCCATTCACGATCAGAGTTGGTACCTGGACCGACCGCTGAGGAAACGCCTTCATCAGGAGTACGGAGTTCAAGGCTGGGCTATTGTACAGTTTCTAGGAGATGTAGTTTTCATCCCAGCAGGAGCTCCACACCAGGCAAGCACCAGGGACATGGAATGGCCTGACTGCTTGGTCAGCTCTTTGAGCATGTGGCTAATGCTTGTTTGTTCTTTTTAGGTTCATAATTTGTACAGTTGTATTAAAGTTGCAGAAGACTTTGTATCCCCAGAGCATGTCAAACACTGCTTCTGGCTCACTCAGGAATTTAGATATCTGTCACATACGCATACAAACCATGAAGATAAATTGCAGGTAACTTCCCAATGCTCAGTACTCTTGACCCTTTACAAAAAAACCACTAAAGCACATCAGACATTTTCCCAAGTCTGTGATTTGCATGAAGGTCAGGCAGATGAGTGTGTTCAAACTGGCCTGCACAGGGTGAGGGGAAGTAAGTGGGAAAGCTGGAAAACTGTGCTGTTTGCTTGTGAAACCAAGCACCTTTTCCTTTGCTCCTGCAGGTGAAGAATGTCATATACCACGCTGTTAAAGATGCAGTTGGGATACTGAGAGCTAACGAATCCAGCCTTAGCAGACCGTGACGTAGAGCGCCTTAACCACACACTATGAAACAGAAGCATTGGCAGCTGTTTTACCTACTCAGTCAGGACCTCTGTGGACTTTGAGATTATATGAATGTTACCTCATCTTCCTTTCAGCAGTACCAGAGGATCGTGGTACTATGTTCTGTGTATTCTTCCAATGTTTACAAACCTGATATGTATATGTAGTAATATGTATGGACTGTGGCATACTGTGAATGCTCAGTTGCAATAGAACTTTATATGGAGTTGCTCTCCAAACTGTACAAAATACCTCCTATAGAACTGTTGGGAACTATTCCAAATTACTCGTTTGAAAAATATTATTCAAGGCATTGTAAAGCTTCAATTTTTAAAATTTATTTTAGGGTGGGAGGAAGTATGGAATTGCTCAGTTTAATAACCAATTTACATAAAATGTTAAGAATGCAGTTCTGGAATTTCACATTAACATAGAACTAGCATTTAAAAGTAGCTTTAAGCTATTGTATAGTAACATAGAGATGGGAGTTAACCATCTTTAGGTAAATGTATTTAAATTTCTAAATGTTAAAAGAAACTTTTAATCAAATGTCTTCTGTTCAAAACTGCTCTTTAATTTGAACTGATGTTTGATTCTCTTGTTTTTAACACTGAATGGTTACATAAAAATTCTTCTATTTCAGATACTGTTCCTTGACTTATCTTCTTCAATTGACTGTTTAAAATGTAATTAGTTTGATGCAGTGCTCTGAAATGCAAAAGAAAACTGTTTATCATAAATGGTTCATACTGTTTTTTGAAGTGCTTGAAGGCTCAGGGTATGGAATTTAGCAGCAGATCCATTTATGGTTATTTTTGGTTAACCCAAGCATGACTTGGCTGACAGATTACTGCTGCCAGGTCTGTACGACATGAGCTTTGCAGCTGCCATCTGAAATGGTACACACAGAACTCAGGGTTATTTGGAGAAACACTGAAAACATCGTAAAACTTAAAACAGGAAGAGAGGTTATGAGTGGGAAAAGTGAATCTCTCATTTGATGAGATACCCTGAGACAAAATTAACCTTTTAGTTCCTTCCCAGCACTGAAAGCTGCAGAATGGCTGCTCGGAACAGTTAGGCACGAGAGGAAACCTCCAAGTTCACTTTTCTTAGCTTATGCAACAACTTGAACTCTGCAAATTCCCCTCCCTGTAGTACTTCACCTGCTGTTTGTGATCAGCATCAACTGTTGAGTTTGTCTTGGGTGACAGGATTCTTCTTCAGAGAAACTTCCTCTGATTGCTCCCTGAGGAGTGGGGACAGGCTGCAGTGACGTGCAGGGAGCAGGAGTCTCTTGTAAGAGCCAAGTGAAGTTGACTTACGAAAGGTTTGCCTACACAACAGCCCTTCACTGTATTCAGTGAGAGCTTTTCTCCACCTTCACTTGCTGACACCTCTTGACAGTAAATAACTTGTTCTAGTCACTTCAGGTGCCTTGATTTGGCAGAACTTGTGAAGTATGCTTAAAAACAACACCTGAACCTTCTCCCTTGAACTATCAAGTTGAAGTAGATGACATAAAGGAAGTTAATTGCTTTCCTTGGAGCCAGCTGGAGTATTTGTGGGCAGCTGGAGTACAGGTACCTCCCAGGGAGCTGAGTCACACTGATACACCCTGTGTGTGTGCACGTAACTCTGAAAAGACTCATTGTTGAAGCTGGATTTTGAGGTCTTACCACTGTGCTGTTGTTCAATCTTGTTTTATTGCAGCTGTCATTCACTTTTGTTTCTATCTGTCCTTTCTGGATTTTTAAGACCACAAGAAACAAACTGTCCCTCTTGCCTGTTTTTGTTACATTTGGGGTGGAGATGAGTACTTGAATTGCACAGCCCTGAAGCACTGGGGATACTTTGCCACAAAGGTGAACAGTGCTTGCCTGCTTCCCCCCTCCCCCACTTTTATGGCTCAGAATGGGAGGTGTTGGACTCTGTCCAGCTATCTGTGTGTGCCTTGTGTCTTTTTTCTACCCTTACAGTTGGGATACAATTATTTAGACTTGGCTTTCTTTGAGAAAGTCTTCCTTAAAATGAAGATCTCTGGCCTTTGTCTGGGAGCTGCTCTGGCAGTGACAGGTTTGGGTCAGAGCTTTTGGTCTGCAAACAGCCTTTTGGGAGCCATAACATGTGTTTTGCCTGAAGCTTTTCCTTGGGAGGAGACACAACTCTCCTTTGACCCTGGAATGTGCTATTGGAGCAGCAGAGAGGCCTGAGCATGGCCACAGGGTCTGAGGAAGCTTTGCCAACAGCCTGGTGAGTCAAGGTCCCCCTCCCACTGCTGCCGACTGACCTGCCCTCACTGTGCCACTGCCCTGGCTGAAACAAGCTCTCCTGTGATCATACAGAGCTGGAACACTGAAAACTCTTTAACTATGCAGTGAAGGCCCTAAATGTGCTAAAGAAAGGTATTATGAAACTAAAAGGGAGGTGTTAGAGGTGGGTATTGTTTGTGAAAGAGGCTAAAGTGATGCAAACTAAACTGCAGCATGGCAGTGACTGGTAGAAGCAGCTTTAATAAAAGTTGTACTGGTTCAGGAAAACACAGAACTGACAGTGCTGGAGGTTTTTGGTAGCAGTTTTAAAACCAAAGTGCCTGTTAAGGAGACATGCTGCTTGAAGATGAGAATATATTTCAGGATTTTATGTCTAAAAATACATAACATTACACCACCCTTGCCATGTCACCACAGGAAACATGGGCTGAACAGAAAACTGGAAGAGACTGCACTCCCCAAGCAGTATATTACAGTAGTGTCTTGGAGAAAAAAATCCTCAGGAAGAAAAAAAAAAATATAAATATATTACATAAGTGAGAATACATTAAGTTTTGCATTTTGAAGGTAGGACAGAATAAAATAAAGCAAACTGTACACATCCATCCTGTCCCTAGCTCCGCAGGGTGGCCAACCGTGACTGCATTGCTTCAATGTCCTCCTCCTCATCCACTGCAGCAGCAGCAGCTGCTCCCATGGGCTCAGGCTCTGGCAGAGCATCTGTGACTTTACTGGGTGCTTTACCCAAGGCCCCTGCAACGACAAAACAGGCTCATTAGTGAGTGTCAGGTGTTCATTTAATAATGAGTGGCTTTCAGGGACATCTAAAATAACCCAACCAGTCATTTCCTATGGAGGTCACACCCCTGAGCTGTGGCAGGGCCAGCCGGGGGCTGTTGGCTGCCCAGCAGCACTGACCTGCCAGCTCTGAGCCTCTGCACTCCGTCCCTTCTGGGAGGAGGCTCCCAGCTCCCCTTCAAGCCCTGCTGCCTGTCTGGGAGCTCCCCCTGCCTGCTCAGGAGCAGGAGAGCTGCTCCAGCCAGGAAACAGGATGGAAAAAGTAACTTGGGACATGAGGAAGAACAGGGCAGTGTGTGTGTGCTGGGCACAAGGTGGCAGCAGGGTGGGCACTGCACTTCCAGTATGGTACAGCTGAATGCAGTCCTGGAACTTGTTTTTGTCACACCACATCACAAGCAATCCAGGTGAAAGGAGCATGCTAAGCATTCTCCAAGTCAAATAACTGAACCAGCAAATCATTACTGCATGAACTGGAAGGCAGAAGCTGTGATTTTGTTTTTAAGAGGGTTTTTGTGTTTGTTTTGGGGTTTTTTTCCCCCCAAATAAGACACAGCATGTTACTGCCAGGACTCACAACACAGCACATACTCAAGGCAGTGCAGTGGAGTTTATTTCTTGGTTTCATTAATAATAATACCTGATCAATCATGTAAGTTTCACATTGTTAAGAAGATTTACTGCACAGACAAACACAGATCTGCTAGAGCCTCAATTACATAACTGCACAGACAGCAGCTGATGGATATTAGTTCTGCTCTGCTGAGCTCCACTGGCCTTCTCAGCCAGTATTCCCTGAGAAACCAGTTTGTCAGAGCTCTCTGCCCACCACCAGAGGATGAGATGCCACTGGGAGAGCACAGAATAGATGAAGATTTCAGTTGCTGCTTCTTACTGAACAGAGCAGGGACTTGGCTCTCAGCAGCACTCACAAACTCACCAGCTGTAATTTCAAAAAGGATTTTGTCAATTTCTGCCTCAGCTTCCTCTTCCATCTCCTCCTGATCCTCCAGGCCTTCAAAGGTGTCCTCCAGCATTTCCTCTATAATTCCAGCCTAGCAGAAAAAAACAAGGCAGTGTGTGATGTGCTTGGAAACAGCAGAGGAAGAAGACATTTCGACTTGGGAGATGAGGTTATTCCTATCCAGGCATTTAAAACTCCCCTGCTCCAGGGGGGTTCCAGATCCAGGCTGTTGTGGGAGGGTGGCCAACACCCCTGCCCTCAGCGTGAGCACACACCTCTACAACTGGTGCATAGGAAAAGCAGGAAGGAAACTGAGGATTAAAGGCACCTGTTCTCACTTTGAAAACCTCAAGTTATTTAAACTAAAACCAGAGAGATTTAAATTAGATATTAGGGAGAAATTCTTCCCTGTGAGGGTGGTGAGGCACTGGACAGGTTGCCCAGAGAAGCTGTGGATGCCCAATCCCTGGAAGGGTTCCCCAGCTAGGTTAGATGGGGCTCTGAGCAAACTGGTCTAGTGGCAGATGTCCCTGTCCATAGCAGGGAGGTTGGAATTATATAATCTTTAAGATCCTTTCCAACCTAAACCATTCTATGCTTCTGTGGTTATTTAGTGTTGTTGCATGTCTAAACCAAGAACCCAGCCTGCTCCAAGTATGTGAAATACAAGTGTAAATTTCAGTCATGCAGCATGAATTGTGTAGCACACCCTAAAACTGCACTTTGACACAGCTTGTTTATTTTTTCCATCTGCATTTGAAAACATTCCTTTGCAGGCCCTACAATCCAGATATGGCCAAACCGTGCTGGTGCACAATGGAAAAAATATTTAGAAATAAATTTATTTGAACTAAACAATCTAGAGTGGTAGGGAGGGAAAAAGCAAAACAACTTTGGTAGTTGAAAATGTAGCAGTCATAACAGAGACTTAGTATACTTTCAAATCAGAGCACTCTCATCACATGGAGACATTGAGCTTGATGCTTTAAACCAGTGACAGTGAGTTATATCTGAATTAGCCAGGAGTTTTGTAATTCTTTAAAAATCTTGTAATGAACTACATTTAATTAGTTAAGGAATGTTTGACTGTGTTATTTTGGCTGGTTTTGGTTTAGACCTGTGTTGGCTAAGTGTCAGTAGAAAACCCTGAGAAATTACCTCACTGCATCTACAGAAAGGAACTCCATGGACCCACACCCCTTAGAGAATCCATAGCTGAAGAACAAAATTCAATAGAGAATTGTTTAATGGTTATCATGTAACTAGAGATGAATTAGATGTCACAGAACAAGAAAAGTATCTTGCAAGTTAAAGAGTCAAAGGCCTACACAATCCCAGAAAACTTGATTAATACACTGCAGGTGTAGTAAGGGAGCCACTTCATAGGCTTGTACTCCCCAGAAAGCTTAATCAACATCAATTGTCCAAGCAGGACAACACATCTAATAAAGCACTGTTAGCTGGATAAAACTCGGGTTATCCATTAAACAAAGAAAGATGAGATGTTCTGGTAGTAATTAAAAGAAACAAAACACCTCTACCATGATGCAATAAATTGGGCAGATTTTTGGGAGTGTCTCTTAAAAAGAATCTTGGCTGTTATAGTGTATATAAATGCCTGAAAATTGTTGTTTCTTTGAACATGTCTATGATGAATAAATTCTCCATATGCTCCAAATTTTGACTGAAAACTGTTACTTGGAATGGTGATTTTTAAAACTCTTTGTGTCACCAGTATCAGACTAGCCACAGAGTCAGAGAATTTCCTGAGCTCACACCAGCCCCATGACAAAGGGGCCACCCCAGCAGCTGCACAGGCTCAGTAACAACATCGTGTTCACCCAAGTCTGATTTATGTGCCAGATCTTACCTTCATCATCTCTTTGGACAAGTCCCTCATTGTTGCTTGGATTTCTGGGATTTTTACTAGATTTTGCATAGCTTTCATGACTTCTGTGCTCTTCTGCAATGAACCTGCTACTCTGAGGACAGCTGTGAAAGAGAGGCACAGAAGAGTTTGAACAATGCATGCACTGCTGAAAGCAGAGAAATTATATCCTCCCAACATGGAAATTTGTTTACATTTAGGCAATTCAATTTAAAAAATAAATGGGCATTGCACTTCTTCATCCTTGACTAAATTCCTGGAAAAGCCCAACTTACATGCACATTGGAAAAGTCACATTTATAGCAAAACTACTGGTGCTGTGCAGTGAGGAACCCAGGTGGTCTGCAGAGATTTCAACCCACCTGCATGAGTTCATTAAAGACAGGGACAGAGTTGTTCCTGCCCAGCCCCTCAGCAGCAGAGCTGCAGTGACTGCTGAAATCAGGGATCTCCTGCCTGACACTGGAAACTAATCCTGGCAGAAGTTCTGCTGCAATAGCTCCACAGCAAAGAGTAAGCTATAACATTAATACTGAAGCCAAAAATAAGCTTGTTTAAACTGAATTTAACAATATGCTTTCCAGAGGCTATTCTAACTTATAAGCTCTCATATGTATTGACATACCAAGATCAAAATACAGTAATTAAGGGTACTTTGAAGTGTTTTGAACTCTGCCATTTAACTTTGCAGATTCCTGGACATGGAGAACTTATCTATTGGTATATAAAATGGTCACTCCTTAACAAAGCAAAATGTGAAGGCACAGCACGTATTATTTTTCATTTTAACAATTTCTTTTAAGAGCCCTATATTTGTAACTACCAGAAACCTTGCCTTGAGTGGTCATTTCTCAAGTTACTACAGACCCCAGACTGAATTCTAGATTCCCTCACACTTCCTATCTAAGTGTATCAGAATATTTCCAAGATGATGAAGATGCTGGCAGTGGTAATGAGGAGGAGGCTGTTTTGAATTTTTCCTTTTAAGGGACACCTTAAGATGCAAGGATGCACTTTCCTTTCCTGAATGACATGCATGGGGAGCCACATTTGAATAAAATTTCACTTAAGGTTCACAGTGTGACTTCCTGTTTTATCACTCATCCAACATTAAAATCTACTTGGATGATGCTGGGGTGGGGGAAATGCTTTGACATTTCAGCAGCATGCTGACCTCCACCAAGTCTTCTCCTATCTTTAAAGCTTTCTGCTCTGCTTGTTAGAGGCTGGACTGCTTCCAGTTATGGAAAACACCACAGGAAGTGTGTTACAACAGATTTCTGATGTGGGTAAGAAACATGGGAAATATGCTCATGCTGGAGGAACACAAAGGACCAAGGAGGGTTTACAGAACATGGGTGTTAAACCAAGGGGCAAAAGGATTCATCCACGCTAAGAAATCAAACACTGCTCCCCCAAAGTAGGCATTGGTAAATGCCCCCAACCTCTTGCTAGGGAAGCAACCATCTACAAGATGAAGAGAATTGTACTCCTGAGACAGATTCTGTCAAAATCAGTGACACAGGCTCCACTAGGATACAGGGATATTAGGAATGCATTCCAACTGTCTAGAAATGGACACTAAGAATGTGCTCCAAATTGCTGTGAGTTCTGTTTCAGAGCATGTGATTCTCACATCACTGGAACCCTCAGGCATTAGATCATCTGCTGAGCAGCTCGTCACAGGAACCAGGGAACCAGCAAGGATGCAGGGAACAGTAAGGGGCAGGAACCCAAAGAAACTAAAACTGGGAGCTCCCTGACTACTTCAGAGCCCAGGGTGGGACACCCATCCAGGCAGGGCACTGGAGAAACAGCCTCAGAACATCTTGCAGACTGAGGGGGGTTATTGCCTACAGGGATGTAGGGGAAAAGAGCATGTTTGGACATGGGGAAAAATTACAGTGGATCTTCTAAGGGGATTACAGGAACATAACTGAATCTTAGGGGAACAACCAAAGGTGGTTTGGGGAAGGATTGAAATGGATCAGGGAACACACAAACCTCAGGGGCCTGCAGAACCAGATACCAGCAGTTCAGGCAGAGCAGGAGATCTGGGGCCAGGTACCAGATACCTGGCCAGCTTAGATAGAGCATCTGAGAGCAGTTCCTGGAACAACCAACCTATTGTGTACATGTGTGTTCTGGACCTCAGTCCTCATGAGCTGAAGAGGAAGAGCAGGATGGAGTTGCTCATAAGTGTGTGAAAGCTCTGCGTGTGTTTATGGGGTGGTGGCAAAGGCTCTGCTGTGAGAGTGTGGGTGCATGTACCTGCTGAGATTAGGGGACAGAACTTCAGCAGCCTCAAAGCTCTGGGCCTGCTATGGCAGGATCTTCCCAGGCTCCTGAAGCCCACTGGAATCAGCTGCTTTCCACAGGAGCATGGCTGCTCCCACATTCAATCTCTGCCTATGTTTGATTTTGGTTTTGGACTAGGAAACCTCAGACCTCACTTCTACTGTCAGAGCAGTCACTGTGCTCGGGCCCAGAATTTATTCTTACCAAGCTGGTTCTTCATCCCCATGAGAACAGAGTTCATGTGAGCTTTGGATGCATAGAGTTTGCTTACGGCCCTCCGAGAACGGATCAGCTCCTTCGCCAAGATCACACACACATCTCTCTGATTCTTTTTGGCAGCATCCTTTATTGACCTCTTCACCTTCTCCTCTTCTCTCTGGATATCTGGAGTACAGAAAAACACAGCAAATAGTGATGAACTCCTAAGGATATAGGAGAGAAATCAGTCATTTGTTGGGGTGTGTTTCCAGTGCAAAGAATTGTTTCTGCTTGATTTCAGATTCCCTCTGTTACTCAAAGACTGTTTTAGGCTTATTTACATGTCAGCTGATTAATTCAGCTAAATCTTAACAGGAAAATTCTCACTACTGAACATCCAGCTCTGTAATTTCCTTTGCAGTCAAGAGTATTCTAAAGGACTGTCTGAGAATATTAGTTCATGATGCTGAGCTGACTAAGAGCTTACAAAGCAAAAAAAAAAAAAAAAAAAAAAAAAAAAAAAGTCTTGGAAGAACAAAGCACTCTGAGAGGATGAATTGACTTACAACTTCAAAACAACTTCCTGACTATTAAACTGATCTGATACAAATATATATACACATAATATACATCTAACTTAAAACACCCTGTTCAAACTCTCCTGGCATCCAGCTTTGTTGAAAAGCTTTTTTTATGAGTGTGTTTAAGTGGGAATACTGAACTAAGCATGAGCACCAAAGAGGTAGTTGGATTTGAACGATTAAACACTAAAAGGGCCTTTTTAAATACCATTGGTTTCTCCAGAAAATCTGATGTGACTGT
Organism: Parus major; assembly: GCF_001522545.3. NCBI lineage: Eukaryota > Metazoa > Chordata > Aves > Passeriformes > Paridae > Parus > Parus major. The sequence continues at coordinate 63,356,415 of NC_031771.1, forward strand.
TCACAATTCTGCCCTGCCAGGTAACACTGGCTGTGAACAGCAGGAGCCAGATACTCCAAAAAGCCCAGAGTAAAAAATGTAAGAGTAAGCAGGGACAATATCAACCTCCTTCATTTTCCAGACTCAGCAATAAATTGGCCACTGATGAAATGTAGATCTCAGAGTCCACAAGAAAAATGATCCTAAAGTAAATAAAGAATTCAGATAGTAAGGGTTCCTCATCTGCCTACAAAGGAAATGATCACAAGAACAATTATTTCAAGGAGTGCCTCTGTTCAGATTTAGCTTTGAGTCTTCTCGATTTATGCCAGACAAAGTTATACGTTGGAAGAATCAGAAGCTGCCCTTTAATAAAAACAAAGGCATCCACACACACTTTCTGGCACAGGCCAACTTGGAGACTTCAACACAGCTTCTCAGGTAGGAGTTAATGAACCCTGTACTCAAGACCAGTAATTCTCTCAGTATCATTCACTGAGGTGTTTACCTTCAAGGACTGGCAGAAAGCTGTAGGATCATAATCAGAAAAACATACCTTTGCTGCCTTCCCACTATTATTTTCAGAAATACCACAAACTTGAAGACATTTATATATCAGACAAGGGACTGAGCCGAGCCCCAGGTAAGAAAGAGCTGAAGTGCTCCAGCAGGAAACAGAAAGCACCAGAAGAACTCCAGCAGTACTGAGGAATTACAACATTCCCTTTGTCAGGCTGAAAACAACCACAAGTATTGTGTTACTACAGCCAGGCTAGTGCAAGGCAGCCAGCACCCAAGTGAATGCTTTCACTGGCATGAACTGCTGAGTATGAGATCAGTGGCACAAGTATGCAAGAACAGTCAACTCCATCTTTGAAGGTCAGTGCCGGCTGTGCTCCTCAAGGGAGACAAAGGCACTTCCCCAGTCCTTCTGCAGCACTATCAAGCACAAGAGGTATAAAGCAGCCCAAAGCAGCAAGGATACCTTTCATTTCTCCAATCCTTCCAAGTCCTGAAAAACAACCTGCCCCAAAGAGAAATCACTACAGCAGCAAGAGTCCAACAGCAGATGGTTTCAAAGAATGCGTTGCTATTTTAGTAACTGTGCTGACTGGTCGAGCCAAGTGTTCAAGTGATCCAAGCCCACTCAGTTCATTCCAGGTGGATCTAGTGTTGCCTTGTTCAAACACATCTAGCACAGCCTTCCCCAAGGAAAATAAGGCAGGTTCCAGCTTAGCATCCTTACTTAAAGATTGCAGTGATTTCCTGTGTAAGGCTCAGATGAAACAAGAAAGCATGGCAGAATCCAACTACAGCAGGTAATTTTTGAGGAAACTTTCAGTAGCACTTGGCTGTCATCCTTCAGGAGCAACCTGCTAGCCTGGGAAGTGTCCAGCAGAACCTTGTACTTCCATAAGTGACACCTGGTAAAATGTGAAATCCTGGCACAAAGATATTCTGTACTTTATTTTAAGGGGAATTATCAGTATAGCAGATGGTTGGTGGTTAGTGCTGAACTGTATTTCTTTGAATGTAGGATTCTGAAACACAGACATGTTTAGCGCTGCTAAAATTATTAGATTTGCATTCACATCAAAATATCACACTACCATGTAACCTGGTATCTGTGTAGGCCATTAAAAGTATTATGGTGTGTAAAAAGAGAAAACTGAAATTTCAAGAAACATCAGTAGTGAACATGTGGGTAGTTTGCTTCCATGGAAGATGCAACTTCTAAACATATGTTACTAGCAAGATCAGAGTTGCAGCTCCTCTGTACTTGATACAGCCACATAAAGTGCCCTGGAGAAAGTAAAAGAATTCACATCCTGTACATCAGTCTTCCTGGGAAAGACAAACTCTGTTCCTCATATTGGAGACAAGGACAAAGAGAGACTTTGTACTGCAAAAGCAATCTTCCCCAGACTACAAGAGGGAGAAGACACAAACCCTGCCAGGTCACTCCAGAGGCCCAGGGCTGGGGAAGAATGGGCAAGGGAGGACATAGTCCTCAAGGCGTCACTCCAAACAGGCACCTGCCTAGTAACCAGATGCTGACACAAAATATCCTTCACCAGCACATCCCATGGAAAAATCCCAGGGACAGGGTAGAAGATAACAAAGGGGAAAACAAAACCTTGTCCCAAACCTATTTTCAGGCTCAGGGAAGGCAGGTAGAACAGATTCTGAACTAACAGCAGTGCAATATTAAGCAACTCCTCTGCTTTTCAAGATACATTCAGCAGTGTAATGCTCATTATTTAATAGCAAAACACCACCCACTGAGAAAATACCTTTTTTTTCCCCTTCCTCTCTTAGGCTTGTAATTTTTCCAGGATGACAGCAAGCTACTTTTGCTTGGCATGTGCACTTTCACACCGATACATGCCAGTGGAACTGTCTACACGTGGAATTATATACCACACTGATACTACTCATTAAATCAATGTGGGTGAAATTCTGGATAATAAGTCTAATACATGTTATCCAAAGGGATTTAAGAGCATTATGTCTTACTGGGAGCATGAAATATTCATGTTCTTTTGAAAATTTTACTTGCATAACTTCACAGTGACATAATTTTGTAACACAGAGTAAATCTGGCCCCAGGATCACATTCATCTTCCTTTACTCCAGATGTCATAGACTACCCCAGGTTATTAAATTTCACAGCCTACGTCAATTAAAGCAAAAAAAACTTGAAAGCACACAAGGAGAGTAAAAACAAAAAATGAGACACAAGTACAAACCTCTGATCTGTCTATCAATCACTCTCATTTCTTTCCTTATCTTCAAGGACCATTCATTGACCTTAAAAAGAGAAAGTGAGAGTTACTTGAAATTCCAGCTTTAAAACTATGTTTTATACTTTCATGTAGCTTAAACATTCAGTATCAAAAGCAGCACTTCAAAATGCACGAGCTTCAAGTTATGAGTGATGTTAAAATATTTCATTATTCAAATAATAAAACCCCCAAAACATTGCAGAGATACCATCAGTTACTGCACTGCTCCTAATGTTCAGACAAGGAGTTAAGGAGGACCTTTAGAGATCCCTTCCAAACAAAACTCTTCAATGATTCCGTGATGCGATTTGTGAGTCAGATGCTCACTGCCTGGCTAACTTCCCACATCACAGCCATGTACAGAGGGAACTTGCCATAGGGGATTTCAGCAGAAGGGACAGACTTTGGCACAGGATGACAGCCCCAAGGGTGCTACTGCCCATTTCAGTCAGGAGGATCCCCAGAAGGTCTCCAAGCCAATTCATACTGAAAGCAGGATCAAGTTCAGACTTCAGACAGGTTGTTCAGGGTCTCATCCATTGACTTTTGATAACTGTTTGAGGGCAGAGACTTCACAGCCACTTTGAGAAAATGCACTTAAATTACTCCTGTGTGGTGAAGACTTTTCCTCATAGAATCACTGGAATGGTCTGGGTTGGAAGGGACCTTAAAGACCACCTATTTCCAATGCCTTGCTGTTGGCAGGGCCACCTTCCTCTAAACCAGATTGTTTAGAGCTCGATCTAACCTGCCCTTTCACGTTCAATTCAAAACTCTCCTCTGGCCAACGGTGGCTGTAGCCCCCCTCCTGTTACTGGATACACCTCAAAAATACCTGTCTCTGTCTTGACTACAACCCCACCAGAGGCACTGAGAGGCTTTAGACCCCTCCTCCTTCACCTTCTCTTCTCCAAGCCAAAATGAGCCCGGTTCCCTAAGCCACTCCTCCTGCATCACAGACTCCAGCCCTCCTCCATCCTGATGGCTCTCTGTCACACTTCCCCAGTTTGCTGAGATCCTTCCTGAACTGTGTGCCCACACTGGGACATTTCTGCAGATGTGGCCTCTTTACTGCTGACTGGCACAGTGTTCAGTCACTAACCCTAACCCTAACCCAACACTGCAACTACAGCTTCCTAACACAGCCCTGTTTGCCTTCATTGCTGCAAAGGTGCACTGGTTCCATTTACTATCCATGGGAAACCAGATCCGCTCCTGCAGAGCCCCAGGCTGCACATCTCTGTGCAGGGATGATTGTCTCACCTGCACAATCTTGCATTGTTCAGCATCATGAGGTTCCTGCAGTGTCCTACCTCGTGCTCAGGTTGCTCTGCCCTCCAACTTCCCTTCCCCTGCCTTTGGTGGGGTTCAAACACAGCCACTCCTTCCACAGCTCCCTCCTGTGCCAAGATCTCTCTGCTCCAGATCCTCTGGCTCGCCCAGGAGCTGGGGAGCTCCACTTGCCCTGACCACCCCTCTGGGGAAGCAGAGTAAAGAGAACTTGTGCAATGAAAACTTGTAAAGCAAGTTCTCTTCAGTGCACAAGCCCAGCAGAGCAACAGATTTAGACTTCCACCAGTCTCAATTGGTCATGGTGAAAAAGACTGTTTTGACTGCAGACAAAATCCACCATTTGAGGTGCCCAAGCACAAAATCAGCTTAAAACCTCACACACACAACCCAAAGCCCTGCATAGGTACAGAAGTTTCTAACAGCTTTTAGAAAGCTCCCTTTAGTTAAATCCTGGGTTTACAGGGAAAAAAATCCCCAAACCCTTGCAAGACTGACTGCAGCCTCTCCTCTTGTTCTTCACAGCAGAAAATATGTCCTGAAGAGTCATTCCTCAGCCTGACAGAAAGCTAAGAAGGTCCCTTTTTTGAGTATGGACTCCATAAGAGTGAAAAAAGCAGGGAGAAGAGATTGAAGAAAAACATGTCAGAGCTCTGGCTGGCCAACTATCCTGTCTCAAATGTAACACCTACCAGAGATTTGCTCTACAACTTGCATTCTAGAACAAACCAACACACAACAAGCCTTCATGTATGAGCACAATCAGCAACTGTCAAATAAACACTGCAGGATTTGCAGCTTCTGTCTCTGGGATGCACAACCCAACACAATGACACCATTAGATCAAGACTGGTTGTGTGCTATCATCAATCCCTGCTTACTCTGACAGCAGAAAACTGTTTCACAGTTCATCCCTAGCATTGACAGGAATCCCTAGCATTGACAGGAATCAGCTGCTTCACTCAACTGTACTAAAGGCAGAGCTGGGAGCTTATGCCTTCCCTGCTCCCAACTCATCTCCTGTTTTGTGTAAGAGGAAGAGCAAATCCCACTGATTCTGATCCAGGCTAGTCCCAGTTACATGAGACAGCAATTTGTAGAGCTGTAAAGAAGCCACACTGCCTATCTCACACAGGACATGGGGACACAAGCCATGGCACAGGGCAGCAATACTGGGAACAGGAGTATGTGGTTCAGCTAAGCAAAGATGATTACCCTGAGCACAACTCCATGCTGATGAAGCAATTCTGCTTCCACTCCTGATCTAAACAAAAACATCACTCTCACAGCACTGCATCATGCCAGAGTCAGCCAGCAAAACACTCAAGCTGAAAAGAGCCACCTCAGACTACACTGGAGGAAAACCCACTTTTTAAAGTTCAGACAATCCAGATATGGTATTAAAAATACAATAATACAGATTTAGACAGGCTGAAATGCATCACCAGCTATTCACAAGGACTGAAGATATTTGTCTTGAATTGATCATAAATAAATTATCTCACATCAATAGAGTGGGCAGACAAAGAAAGCAAGGGCAAATCATTACCATCACAAAAATCTCAACCCCTCCCCATCATCATCCACCTCCTGCAGTGCTTGGATGGCTCCCTCTAGCCCTGCTCAGGGACTGTATCTTGTGCACAGCCACTGGCAGACACAAGCTAAGCGGTGCTGTTTCCCTATCAGCTAGGATGCAAAAATAACTACTGTTTTTTCCTTCTAAAGCTGCAGTTAGGTACATGAGGAAAGGAATTTTTAACTGTTAATAGGTTTCTCAATATCAGTGTTAAGCCTGTGAAGTCACCATGCCAGCCTGCACCCCAAGGGAGTGCTTATGACAGCAAGAGGACTCATGTCACCTCTCCCTCACCTGTTACATGCTGCCTTTGCAGGGCTTTCTGCAAAGAATCACAGAATCATTGGCTTAGGAAGGGATCTCTGGATATCATCCAGTCCAAACCCTCTGTCAAGGCAGGGTCACCCAGAGCAGGCGACACAGGAATATGTCAAGTGTGTTTGGAATGTTTCCAGAGAGGGAAACTCCACAACCTCCCTGGGCAGCTGTTCCAGGGCTCTGCCACCCTCAGCATAAAGAAGTTTTTCCTCATGTAAAGGTTTCATTTATGGTCACTGCTCCTTGTCTTGTTGTTGTGCACCACCAAAAAGAAGGTTCTGATGGATGTCACCATCCTCCAGGAGCTCCAAGATGACCCACAGACTCTGTGCTATTGGAAAACACAGCAAGTTCATCACGTAGGGAAGGCAAAAGAGCGGCCCTCAGACAGGAGACGTGACCAGATGTGTGGGTTACACAGTTGTCTGATGTGTTACCTCACCCTCGAGAGCAGCAGTCCCCAACCCCAGCTCTCCCTGTGGTCTCTTGTACCACACTCAGGAACACAGGACAGTGACCCAGCCCAGCTGACACAGGCAGAGGAGGAAGGGAAAGGACACTCCCAAAGGAATATTCCTCATGTGATTCTCTCACCCAACAAGCAACAACCATAACCTGCTCCCTTGGGACTCAGCTGCTACAAAGCACCCGGGAACATCTGTGACAATGTAGCTTGTCTAAGCCTTTAACTTGTGTGCCTGCCCTCCTTCTCTCTGCTGATCTTCCTGTACTTCTAAGGTATCTGATCTTCCTCTCGCCAGACAGCAGATTTTTTCACTAACACATTTGAAGCTACTTATGAAAGGCAACAATGAAATCCACCAATGTCTTGATTATTTCACTTCACTGTGACAACAGAAAGCTGTTCATAGAAACAGAGTTTATCTACAGACTCATCTTCACCCGACAAGTCCCAACATTTCAGCTACTGTTTCCTAATGTTAAGGCTGTGTCTGCGAGAGGAGCTAAAATCATAGAATGCTAAGGGGTTGGAAGAAACCTTAAAGAACACATAGTTCCAACTATATGTGCCCTGCCCTGGGCAGGGACACCTTCCACTAGACCAGGTTGCTCAAGGCCTTATCCAGCTTGGCTTTGAGCATTTCCAGGTATGGGGCAGCCACAGCCTTTATGGGCAACTTGTTCCAGTATCTCACCACGGTCACAGAGAAGAATTTCTTCTTGGTATCTAACCTAAGTTTCCCCTCTATTAACTTGCACCCATTCCCCCTCGTCCCGCCACTCCAGTTCCTCACAGGAAGCCCCCTCCGGCTTCCTTGTAGGCCCCTTCAGATACTGGAAGGTTCTGTGAGGTCTCCACCAGTCCAGTCCAGTCCCGGGCCGGGTGTAGCCTGCGCTAGGGCCAGGCCGAGCCCGGTCCCTCCGCAGTTCCCGTCCGACGCCATAGCAACGCCACACGGCCCTGCCGCGACTCGCCCCTCGAGCTCCCGGCCCCCGCCGCTCCCCGCCCCGCCTCGGCGGCTCCGGCCCCTCACCAGCTCCTTGGGCGGCTTCTCGGGGGTCTTCCCGAACAGCCCCATGGCGGCCGCACCGCCCGGCACTTCCGGGTTCCCCACAGGCGGCCCGGGCGGAGACCGCACTGCGCCTGCGCCGCCGGCAGGGCAGGCCCCGCCCCCTCCGCGTAGGGGCGGTGCCGAACGGCCTCGCCCCGCCCCTCGCGGCCTCCGCCGGTCACGTGGTGCTGCGCACGGCGCTTCGCACGGCCCCACCCCGCGCGGAGGGGCGGGAAGGCGCTGAGGGGCGCAGGGCGGGCCGGGCGCTTGTGGCGGCGGGAGCGCTCGGCCCCGCGCACCTAGCCTGTTTGTAACCCATTCACAGGGCCAGTCAAGCTGGGAAAGACCTCTGAGATTATCGAGTCCGGCCATGACCGAACACCACTATTGTACTGGGTGTCACGTCCAGTCTTTCCTTAAACACCTCCAGGAACAGTGACTCCACCATCGCCTTGGGCAGCCCATTCCAACCTCCAATCACCCTGTGAAGAAATTCCTCCTAATGCGCAACCTAAGTTCCTCTGGTCCAGTTTAGGACTGCACCCTTTCGTCCTGTCGCTGATTTCCTGGGATCAGAGCCTGATCTGCACCTGGCTGCACCCTCCTGTCAGGGAGCTGTAGGGAGCAGCAAGGTGCCCCCGTGAGCCTCCTCCAGGCTGAGCCTCTCCAGCTGCTCATCACACCGTGCTCCAACCCTTCCCTGGAACTCCAGCACCTCGATAACCTCTTGGAGCAAGGGCTGACTCCCTCTCCGGTCCTTCCCCTGGAACGGCCCCCAGGACACCCGAGGGCACAGCTCCCACAAGTCGAGGGCCACCCCGCCCCCAGGGCTCTTTCGGAGAAGTCCCAGCAGGCAGGCCTGGCTCATCTTCATCCTCCTCTCCGCAGGGTAACCTGGCTGAAATGAAGGGACAGCTTGGAGCTGCTCTGCTGGAGCTCCAGCAAGTCATTCCATCTCTCCACGCTCTGGTGCACAATTTGAGACTGAGAGCATTAGAAATAAATCAGTGATGCATAGAGTGCAAAAGCTTAGGAAGAAAAAGGTGCTATTAACATAATACCTTACAATTATACTTACCCTCATTATTTAATTACCAGAGACAGACATTTTAATGAGTTACAAAAACATACCTTTGTCATCTTTCCCTCCAGAATCTAATGCAGGAAAAAGACCTAAACAAGATCTTGGAATAGAGAGCTCTCATTTTGGACAGAACACCAGCAGTGGGAAAGCCAGTGCTAACAAAACAATTATTGATGAAATTGAGAGTGGCAAAGAGCTTCAGAGATTATTTAAATACATCCTTTGTAATAACAGCACAAAACATCCATCACCTTTATTAAACCTAACAAGTAAGTGAATACCCTCACTTCAGTGGTTTGGTATTTTCTGTTCACAACTGGTCTCCAGCTTCCAGGCACGAGACATCAGAGAATAAAACACCACTTTAGGAATGTTTAGCATCTCAGTTAAGACACTTCACGAGTACTAGCACAATGAAGCCCTGCGAGGCAAAACATGTGAGCAGCGAAATTGCTGACCTTGTTACCGGCACAGTCTTTGCTTCTTTGCTCCGTTCTCCGGATGTTCAACTGTCAACGCGTCAGGGAAGGGCTGTCTGAGATCCTGCACGCGGCAGAAAACAATGTTACTTGGATGCTTCTGCTGCTACTGACACGAGCATTTCATAAAATAAACACCTCCAACTGCTTTTTCTGTCCTGCTGGGACTCTCAATACACTATGCCAGCTGCTCAAGATTCTGTAACAGATGCATTGCCGGGAACTGCATCACAACAATTTATATAACCCAAACACGAGGGGACTAAACCTTTCTCCACAGCTACCTACTGGTCATAATTACGTACTCCTGTGGATGTGCCCTCAGTGGCTCTCCTGCTAATTAAACAGTAGTTTGGGTCATCCATCAAAAGAACCGGATGAGTAGAGCAACTGAGGCCATTAAAACAAGTCTTCAGCTGAAACAGGTGTGCACACAGGTTTGCAAACAAGGCTGAGCCTGTGCACAGGGGCAGAGCTGCTGGGGCTGTGTGTGAGGGTGAGGAGGTCAGCCTCGAGCAGCAGAGCTGCACTCCACGAGCATCCAGTGCTCCAAGGACACAGCATTTCTCCAGCTTAACACTCACAGCATTTGGCAGCAGCAAAAGGCTACGGCGGGCTGTGATACAGCACCTCACTTGTGTGTGTCAGCACCTCAGCTACAGCCTTATTTATACTCACAAAATTTCTCCTTTCCCTTGGCAAGGCCTCAGCTCAGTGCAGGTTTCAAAACAGTCCTGAAACAATGTGGATTTCAGCTACTCATGACAAGCACATATGCCACGCTGCTGCACAAATTGGAAGCAGAAATGATCTTTGCCCTCATTATGCCTCTCTGCTGCTCCGCTGAGGCTGTAATGACAGAGACAGGGCATGTACTGGCAGGTCTCAACTGGAATAAAAATTACTTTCTGGACCACAGGAGAGTTGCTGATATTGTGCCCCTTGTACCTCTCTGTTTCAGTACTGCCCTGGGAAAAAGGAAATTAGAGAGAAAAAAGGACTCAGTAAATTAAAAACAGCTCTTCTGCTAATTACATGAATATCCTCTTGGGAACACACCTGGTGACAGAGCCATGAAACATTTGTTAATAAAAAAGAGCATGCCCAGGTACCCTGGACAGACAAAACAATGCCAAATACTCTGTAAGCACCAGCCTCCCAACTCTATATGTAAAGACTGTGAGATGGGTTGTAACTGCAATGGGGAGCTGTGTTTGTATTTATTATCATAATTTTTATGTCATTATCCTCCTTTCATATCATTTCTTTTCTTTAGGAAAGAAATAAGACAATCGACTCATCTTTCTAGTTTAGCCTTTTCCTCTACTCATATAATTTCCTGGCTCTTCTCCCCCACCCCCCTTTTTCTTTCCAACCAACAATTCCTCTCTGTTTTCAGCCAGGTAATTTCTGAAAGGTACAACCAAAATCAGAGTTTCATATTGAAATATAAAGTAAACAACAGACTCAATTTTTTAATGGCACCAAAGAATTATCAAAGAAACCAGAAATCACTTTGGAATATCAGCACAGTTGGAAGCTGGCAATTTTTACCTTTATGAGCCACTTTTGTCACTGCATGACAAGATTCTGCTCCTTCTCAACAGTTTAATTTGAGGCTGTAGAGGGAGCTACCCTAAAGTCTTCCTACATGTCTTCAGATGAAGGTACTGGAGAGACAGCAGCTAGAAGAAGGTCTCCATCTGGAAAAGCACCTTGAATCAACTGGAAAACCACTGATCAAGCAGAGAAGCACCTCAACAGAGCAGACTTATGAAGGAAACAGTTCTCAGTGAAACACCACTGCCTTCTCCTTGGCGAGTGGCTCGGAGCACTGAATTCCTGCATCCCTAGGAGATGATTTATTAGTCACAAGAGTTGTGTTATATTTTTATTGTCTTCACAGATAAATCAGGCCAGCAAGACATCCGTAACCATACACACAAAATATTTATCAAAACAATTAATGTTACAAATCTCCTTTTAAAATAATTTATTTCACCGATTTCTTTTTAAATGGTACTGTCTTACAACATACATTATTCAACAAAGATGTGCAGAACAGACTCTAAAATAAGAAACACTTAAATTAAGCAATTGTCTCCGATTAGAATTTCAATTTCATCCACATCCCAACTTGTAAATGTTTGCTGGAATACGCTTCTCTTGTAGGCTTGATTTTTGTGCTTACAAAAACAGCATCAAGTTTCCAGATGTTGAAGAGAACAAGTTATTTGTATGGTAAGTTTGCATTCAGTTCAACATACAAGGCAACCAAATGATTCTGTCATTAACGTTAGCATCATGTATATTTTAGTTCACTGCACTAACATTTAAACTAAAACTTCAAACCACGTAATCTTTTAAGTGACTAACATTTAAAAGGCAAGCAGTAATATCCTGAAAGCTTACAAAAGACAAGGGCACACAGCTAAGACGGGGGCTCACTCGACAAAGGCTGCGGGTGTGTGTATGGCTGCTTTTTTTTGTAGGACGCCCACCTGCAGACGGGGCAGCAGTGTCGCCCGCCCGCCAGCCACATCACGATGCAATTCTGGTGGAACACGTGGCCGCACGGCAAGCCCATCAGCAGGCAGCCCTTTGCAAAATTTTCTAGACACACCACACATTCTGTACAGTGCAACATGTCGGAGGGCCAGGCTGACCAGTCTGGCTCCAGGTCACCTGCGGAGCTGTACGACCTGGCTTTGCGTTCGCATGGCTCGTGGTGACAATAGTGGCTGGCACAAGAACAGGCCTCAACACCGCACCAACGCTCTCCTTCGCTGCACCTGTGAAACGTGCTCAGCTCATCGTCCTCCGAGACTTCTCTGTCACTACTGAGGACCTCTTTGTTTTCACTGTCAGAGTCACTTTCGCTGTCTGGAAAGGTTTCCAGCATCTCCTCATCAGAATGGGCACCGAGGCATTGAAACCTCCACATGGGTAAGTTTTTTATATAATCAGTTGGTATCAGAGGGTGAAGCCAGAGATCGGGGAAGGCCAACCTTTCCAAGAACAAATCCGGGTCTTCATCCCAATCTGAGTCAAAAGGGAAGTGTTGAAAAGAAGCAATGGGATGAAACAGGTAGCTGGTGTACCAGTCCCACAGGCTCGACAGCCACTCCAGATTATTAGCATTCACTTCATCCGTATTGTTATTGCGCCTTCGCTTCTTCTCAAAGTAATCAATTAGTAAACCATGGCCAAGGTAAGTGCTGAGGAAGAGGGCTGGATGAGAAGAGTAGAACATCCAGTCTGCCCTTACCCAAGAAGCCAAAGTAGTTGTGTTAGAGTACCTGAAGAGTTTTAAACTGTACTCATAAAAGCTGTCTAAGTAGGGTAGTTGCAAAAAACCTAACACTGGTAGCCAGGAAATAATTAATAGTGAATTGTACGTCCCTAAAGTGCTTATAAGAACCACAAAACGCTTTATAGTAGCGCCTTGTGTAATAAATAGGTCCATCCAAGCCATCAGATTAACCAAAACTAAACTTAAAACAAATAAATCGTTAACTTCTGGTTGCAATGAGCGCAAAAAGGACTCCATGGCACGTAGTGATATAAATTCACCAGTGTTATTTCCATACCTGTAAATCCCCTCAGGAGTCCTAAGTATGTACGATGGTGTCTTGTAGATACCAATTTCTGCCATGTAACTTTTGTTGTCCCAGTTTTCCACATTCACAAAAATAAACTCTACTCTTCCAGTAAACTTTACACTTAGTGCAGAGAAGAATGCTGGAGGCTGGTCAAGGTTGGCAAACAGGTATATTTTCACCCGGTACTGGTCACTTTTGTTCCATTCTTCTTTCAGATGTTCGGAGTTGTAGATGGTTTTGATCCGAGAGGCAGCGTGGGCTGTGATCCATTTGAAGATGTGCTCCACTTCAATCTTGCGCCCATTGTATTCCTTAAGCATGACTTTTCCCTTGGAGGTACTGGTTTGTGGAACCGACATAATGAGGGTGGATTTCAGCCAACCCCTCCTCTTGCAGTATCTACAAAGACAACGGTATGATAGATTACAGTTTCATAACCCCAGAACTGAGTCCTTACATTTCTATTCTAAGCCCAAAAATGAGACATGCTGAGCACCTGGGAACGCTTATAATATAATAGCAGGAAATAAGGGCACCCAATATTCTCTGGCAAAGCATATTTATTCTTTAAATACATTTATATCTTACAGGAATAATGTAAAGAGATATGCATTCATAAATCAGGAAAAGGAACAGTGTTAATCTTCACGTGTCATTAAAGTAAACAAGGCCATGCAGCCATTCATGCTTTGTATCTGGATTTGAATAATACACAAGCTGACTCTTTACTTTAGAGCTTTAGTATTAGAAGCTACTTTTTCTTGGCCATCCAGCCAAGAAGAAAACCACTCCAGTGTAACACAATATCCCACAGCTTTCCCAGTGCTTCCTTCCATCCTGGTTTTGCAAAGCAGCTGTGGGGTGAAGTTGAACAGACATTTGCAGTTGCTTTAATGAAGCTGACAAGCATCCACTTCCTACTGGGACCATTTTGGAAGGATGCAGATAGGCTAAGGGGTGAGGTGAGAAAGCTGGCCACAAAACCAGCAGAGCAGGAAGCAGACACATGGTGCTGGATGATTTGGGCTAAAAACATACCCACATTATCTGGGAGGCAGATGGGATGAACCCCAAATCCATAACTAAAAGAAGAGGCTCTTCATGGCTGAACCCTGAGACATGATCCAAAGTCCAGTAACTCTGAGATGAATCTCATGACTCACAAGATCCCTTCTCTCGTGCATCTTTCCTACCAATATCACTACACCCAATTATCTCGTCCTCCTTTAAAAAAATATCTGGCAGCTTCAACAATCAAAATATGACTGAGCCAACAGGCACACAGTCTCTGAGAACCCTGCACATTGGGACCATCAGCCTCATTCACCAACCATCTTAGCTAGCTCCTCTGTGGTTTTGGTCTGTCAACATGTATTTAGACAATTACGTGTATTTAGACAATTGCAACTCCCCTTCCAAGGAATCTGAATGCAGCATTTTTAGAAAGAGCCATAAGATGTTACCCTACTAATAAAGGTATCCTGATTCCTGCAGCATGTAGTATTCTTCTGAATTTCAGCTGCAACCTGATGAAAATTATTCTCAAGGGTTTACCTGACAAAACATTTCTTGTATTAAAAAAAAAATTAATTCTTTTAAAACATGGTATTTGATCAGAACATTAAGGCTACTTAGGAGCTATGCAAAGAGAAACACTGCCAAATTTTTAAGATGTTCAAACACAAGATTATTTTGCATAAGCACTACAAAGCCTAAGAATTTCCTCTTATGATTAACATTGAGATTTCTGTAAACATTTAGGACTTAAGCTGTATAAGATGTGCGTATCCATACATGCCACTGGAATTCTAGACAAAGTCTCCTGTCATGTAAAGCAAACGCCTCCAACAAAATGTTTAAAAAAAGCCTCTTTTTACAGCAGCAGAGAATTATTAATAGCTTCTTTGGCTCTGCTCTTCCTCCTTGTTCAAAATCATGACTCTTGTACAGCACACTGTGTGTTGCCCAAGGGTGTGTGCCAGTTTATATATAAACATACATTTATCAAGGAACAGGATTTGTCAGTAATTTTAGGAGGCAGGCAATGTATGCAAGGTTCATGCTAACCTGTGCTTCTCCCTTCCAGATGGTGATATAATGACACTAAAACTGATATTATTCAGCTTTGTCCTAAGCAAGCACAGTTCCTCTCCCTGAATACCTGGACTGGAAGGCCAAACTCTTCTTTTTATTCCTCTCCACTGCTGTATTATGCTCTCCACAGTCTAATCATGCCTTTCCCACACAACGCTTTAGGAAGCTGCAGAGCTGATAAATAATGTAATGGAGCATTCTGAGCAGACTTTAGGAGAGATAAAAACATGAATAAAGCCACCTTCTGTCACAGCTACTTTTACAAGACAGCAAGCCCTGCTGCTAGAACACAGCTGAGCCTTAAGATATTCTTGGGATTTAGATAATCCTTTAAGGATATACCTGGGGTCACTGGAACAGTTGAAAGTGCCAGTACGTATGCCGAATCTTGAGACTTTCTTCACCATTTTCTCCCAGTGGACTTTACCCACCAGTGGGCTTCTGTCATTTGCTATGACCTATTGCCAAAAGGAAATACTAGTTTAGTATTTCACAGTCAGTTTGGTTCCTGAAATAAAGAGCAAATTTCAAGAAAACAGAGCGCCGGTCATGCTTGATACTCCTTCCCCTTCTTTTAGGACAGAGTTTGAATGTACAACTGGGAGTTACGGTAAATGTCTTTGGAGAGTGAAGCTCTAAGATGGAAATGTGGTTTCTGCAGAGAGAAAGAAGTGCACCATCGTATTAATGACATGTTAAGATACCAAAATCAGTGGTAGTTGACAAAAACTTTGGTAAAAAACCAAAACTATCTTTAACCAATTCATAATAGGGGAAAAAGGAGAGGGGGAAGCAGGTTCCTCTTCACTGCAATAAAAAAAAGACCATCATTTTATTACAATTCTCCCTCAACATACAATACAACATACATACAACATACCAAAGAAACGTCTCAGAGCAAATATGAGCAGGAATGCATGTACCTGGTACCAGATTAAACTGCCAACAGCCATTCCTGAGCAGTGCAAACTACTGATTAAACTCCCAGATAATGCCTGAGAATCTTGACTCCTTCCAGCTTTGCCCGTGACTCACTTAATGTACACTTCGTGTAACTTTATGTGACTGTTCCACCAACTCCAGTGTCCTATCTGCCATTTCAGGAGCATCACTTGCTGTGATATATCCCAAGGTTTAATTTGTTCTAGCTCAGTATATTAAAGTTGTACTTCAGGTTACCTCACTGTAAGCTTCTGCTGGCATAGATGACAAAGAAGCAGCATTCATCCTCTGACTTATAATTGTACAGGGAGGGGGAAAAAAAAACCCACAAGGAAAAGAGAACCCTGCCTGCCTGCAGCTGACAGGTAATTTTGAATGACATGACTGATCATGCACTATTCCACGAGCCGTAGCATTTTCTATTTTAGAAATGCCTCACATGCTTCTGCAGGCTTACTGGCAGCCACTTAAAATATATTTTTAAATTAAATCTTGAAACTTCCATTTGTTAGGTATTTGTTTACCCGCCATTAAACTTATCCAATCATTTTCTGACTTAATAACCTCAAATGTCAGCTTGCCCCTGGAAGTTGGGCTGTCACCATGATTAACAGTTCTCTGTTGACATGCTGAGATTCAACCTAGAAAGTGTGTCCAGCCTTTGAGACTCATAAATATTATCTGCTTTGTGGTAAGTAGCAGCCTCTGAGAATCTTAAAATAGAATTCACCAAGCAGAATGTTCTACATAGGGAAACAAAGTGAAGTCACAGATTACATTCCCATTCTACTAAACCCAAAATGTTTAAATAACACTGGAGGTAAAGATCTAGGTAAGAATCCTTCAAGTTATTTTTAAAACACACCTATCACATAGAAAAGCCTTTTTGAATACATAAATGTAACCATCACACACTGAAACAATCAGCTGGGAAATGTGCTGTATTACTGAACCTTCTTTACATCACCCAATGTGACTGAAGTTTTGGATATTTTAAACTTCTTCCTTTCATGCACTTCAAACAAGGAAGACCAAATTCCTAAAGACATCTAAAAGCCAGAATATCCTCAGAGCCACTATGGCATGATAAATGCATCCAACATGGCAAGGAACCACTATGTTATATTAGTAAGCATAGAAGTAAAACTTTGGTGACTGAATTACTCTTTGGTACAACTACTCAGAGATTGGCTTCCTCCAAACTCTGTGTGCACATTCTGAAATAGTGATGAGAGAATGTTAATGTTGTGTGCAGGAGGACATATTCTGCTCACTGTTTCTTCTGCCTGGCACCACAACATTCACTTTAAGTCTCAAGACAAAAATGTGTTGCAAATACAGTCACCATTTTACTTTACTGTCACCTGCCTGTACTGGTGGAATTTTTAACACCTGCTTAATTTCTTGCCTATGAAAAAAAGTCTTTGCTCACAGAGAAAGTTCTTTGTACTGAAGAACAAAGACCTAAGTAGCAATCTGTATTTTGTAACTACATAGAGGAATCCTACTCTGGTTTTGCACACTGAAGCTTTGTAAAATATTTTGGGCTCATGCTTTTTTATGTCATTATGGAAAAAAAATCCAAATAAACATGTCCGTTGCAGCTGCTCCTTGCAGACAACACCCACTTACAGCACTGGGAGTTCACCATGCCAAGGCAAGGCTTTGTATTTTGGAAAGCAGTCACCACCTCTGTGCATGAGGGAGTCCAAGAAAATACTGCAGGTTAAGCAATCAAAATGTACTTCAGTTTAAATTAAAAATAACCTGCAAACACTTGTAACAGATTTTATTTAAGAAGTGTGAATTTTGATAAGTTAAGAAATTTAGCTTAAAAACCTGTGACTGAGGAGACTGGGAATTTGAATGTGGAAGAGGCCTGGAAGTTCTTCAAGCCCATGGTGTTAAAACTATCAGGATTTTATATTTCAAATAAGGAAAAAAAAAAAAAAAAAGGTTGCTAGGAAGAAGTGCAGGATTTGACAAGCACATCCAAAGAGAGGTTAGAAATAGTTTGACAATCTACAAGAATTGAAAAAAGGTCAAAAGGAAGAGCTATCAAAGAAAGATATGCAAGGGAAAAAAGTAAGGAAAAATGAGCTATTCAAGTTAGACCATACAAAGACTATTACAAGTTGTACCAAAAGGTTTTTCAGTCATATGAATAAGAATAGAACAGGGGGAGAAGAAGCAGGATCACCAAACAATGAAGATAGGATAAAAATGTAAGATAATTTTCTTTTTAAAGTTAAATTAAAACTGTGACTCAGTTTTCAGTGAAGGGGGGGTAGGAAGGGGGGGTAGCTGGCCATGGACCAGTTAGCAAATTTATGGGAAGAAACTACATCAACTGAAGGTGAAAGGAGAACTCAAATTACTTAATGCACTTAAATCAGAGTAAGCAGGATATCTCCATCCTAGAACTGTAGCACAGGCACACAATATATCACAGATGAACCTGTGAAAATTTCTTGCAAACCCCCATCAGACCAATTCACATTTTGTCAGGACAGTAACAAGTTTGCAGCTATATTTAGGAGTAAATGAAAAAAAAATTCCACTATTTTGATTTCAACAGAATGTAAAACTGTAGAAGTTTTAGAGGTGCAGAGATAATTGCATTTTCCACTTCTTTCTAGCATGCAATTACTAAAGCTGTATCACTCCTGATTGGGAGAAACTTTCCCTGAAGGAAAAGGACTGAGTTGCAAGAGAAAAAGGGAATGTAGTACCCTGTTTGTAGTTTGGTAGCGTATCATGTATCATGCCACATGGAAAATTTACATGAGAGCTACAGATAGGCTTTTATAGTGAGTGGAAAAAAAAGTGAGTTTTAAAATGAGCAAGAAATTGGCTACAGCAAAAAGACATCAAAATACCAGAAAGGTGCTAACAGACTTCTTAATAGATTTACCTTAGAGCTCAGTTCATCATATATTCCCATTAATGCCCTTCCTGTGGGAACTTGAAGTCTCCCAAAGCCATTTGTAGAAGACATAAAACTGGGAAGCACATCTATGTGGGAAAGAGGATTATAACGCCATGCAGGAAGAGCTGCACAAATCTTGTAATGCAGAGTGTCACATGTGAAATTGAATTCAGTAATGAACAGGACACTTGGGGAGTTCATCAGTTAGAAACAGCGATGGGAAGAAACGCTTGGGGCTATCAGTTGCTCCACAAGAAAACACAAGCCATCAATATTAACTGGCTGCAAAACAAGCAAAGCCCAGGATATATCAGACCTGACAAAACAAACTGGTTGATTGACCTCACTTACTGGGAGGAACGTGGTTGACATCAGGACGTGGTGAAACCAAAGGGCAATGTCAATTTATGCCCAAATAGGAACAAATTAGCCCTGAATACATCCAAGCCAGAAGTCAGACACACATTTCCAAGAAGAAAACAGTCAACAGGAGTATTTGAACAACTTACAGTGTAAAAGAGACAGCAAAATATTTTCTAAACACGTATTCTACAGTCTAGAAGAAAGCTGAACTAGCTCATCAAAAAGGTCCCTTGCAATCATAAATTCTATTTAATGTTGCAGAAATAAAGCCCAAGTTCATAAGCAAAGGTACCTTTTAGGAGATCAGCTGACACAGATAGAAACAAACACCAGGTCTGGAGAAGCACAAACCCTCTCAGCTTTGCTTATTATTAGCTATGTTCACAATCTGTGACATATCACATGTCAGAGTGACAAGTAAGACAATGAGGGTAACTCAATTAATCCATTAATCATCTTAATGGGCTAAGGGAATCCAATAGGATCACAGTAACCCTGCTATTTAACAACTTCACAGAATGGATCTACCCTCTAACCCACACCTAACCCAGGCCAGAAGATTGGCTCTGACTGCAAGGTCTGAATTACCATCTCTAATACTGAAAATGCTGAGATTCTCATGATTTCAAAAGACAGTTGAATAGGGAGCTTTTGCATTGGAGGAGTTCTCATGACATTGAATTACACAGAATTATCTCCAAAGAGTTCAATCAGGAAAGCAATTAGAAAAATAGAATTATTCTGATTTATATGTTAAAGTAGTCATAGTTATGACATTAAAGAACAGACTTAAGGAGCAAATCGCAGAGCCAGAAAGATACAAACACTTGGAAAAAGAGGACTAAGTCAGCAAGGCACTTGCCTCTCTTGCCTAATCCAAACCCAAAATATATTGGGTAGGTGCATCAATATTGCAAGAGCTACTTTATAACCATCACAGATCCAGCTGCTCCCTAATTTCCAAGTATCATTAAGCATTTTTAAAGGTTATTTTATGAAACATAGATTCTTAAAATACAAGTAAAAATACGATTGAAATTGAAGAGGCTTGAAGAAGCACAGCTGATGTTAGAGTTTGCTGTAGAAATGCAATATACAAAGACAGATTCCTCTTCTGGTATCCCTGAAGTACTTGAGCATGACATGATAATGACCTCACTTGAGCATTATCCTGTTCTCCGTGCATTTAAATCAGGTTTTGCTCAATTTCTTTCAGAAGGTATGCAGAGATCTCAAAGCAGGTCACAGGAATGAGATTTGTTCTCAGTAAGTTTTGAAACTCGCTCACAACTATAAGTGTTCGAGTATCACAAGGCATGACAATGAGTCAGAGAGGGGCAAAAGCAGAACAAACACCTCATGTACTCCAGCTCTCATTATTTTAACCAATTCTAGCTGGGATAGCAAGGTGTCAGGCACACCTGCTCATGCCAACAGCACACGATTTCAGCCACACAGTAATAGTCACAACTTGGTTTTACAGCTCAGCCACAAAGACAACGACTCCAAGTGCTCCTCAAATCTGGGCACTAGGGCACAGTGACAGACTTCACACCATCAGGAAGAACAAAACCCATTAAGTAAGAGACACCATTCCCTGCTGCACACACACACATCCAGGTAGTTCTCTCAGTCAGTCCTCACTCAACTTCAGCAAGTCACTCTCCACATAATGAATACAGACGTTTGAATTGCAAAAAACCTGTGTAATTTTGCCAAAGGCAAAACTGATTTCTAACTCATTTAATGAACGGGTAAGGTTGTATGAAGGTGAAAATTGTCTGTCTGCTTCAGTGGTTTCCAGTTTGAGATACCCATGAACTCCTCCACAATGCCTGCAGAAAGTAAATGAGCAGGGGAAACAATATTACTGTAAATATCCATGCATGCCCTGAAAGATTTTTAGGTATCCACAAAGATAAAAAGGCTCAGAAACTGTAGTCATAGAACCCTTTTTCATCAGCAACTATGCTGCAAACTCTTCTTGTATATATAAAACAGAAGTAAAAATACAACTAATTATAAATGGACTGGTAATTTACTTATTAGAAGCTTGGAAAAAAGCTCATTTATTCCAGACAATGTCAATAAGTTTCTACATGAATGTCTGCACTTCTATTAATTCTGAGACATCTCACTTTCTGTTTATTATTTGACAATGTGTTAATGGCACTGAATTTCCACTTAGACTCTCTTTCCTAAGAATTCACAACTCATTCAGAATCCACCCATATGGACTGAAGATATCTGGAGATTTTTTGCCTTTCTTTTCCGAGAAAGAGATTGTGAGAAATCACATCAAAACAGGCAAAGACTACATCCATCACAGCACTCAAAAATTAACCACCTCAAAATTACATGCAGTTTCTCCAAGGAGGTGAGGTGATCTGGACAGTCAGTTATGCTGTCAGCTAGGTCAGATATTGAGAATAAATGAGTTTCTGCAATGAGTTCATACAGATATACAGGCAATACAAGGACTATTACATTCCAGCTGATGGTATTCTGCACCCTTGACTGGATATGATACCTCTAAAGAAGAAAACTGAAACTTAAAATCAGGTATCTTGTGGTAAATGATCCTGAAGGGCTATTGGAAAAGACACAAATACTGAATTATGTATTTTGAAAGAATTGAGTGTTTCTGCTTTGTTTCTTTTTAGCAAGAACAGCTGATCACCTGGCAAAATTCAGAAGGCAAATAAATATGAAAATCACTCATCCTACATGCAAGCAAAAGGAAGAACAAACAAACCATCACCACCAAAATGCTGTAGGCACATCCCTTGCCCTGTGACTACACCACTTGAACTAGAAACTGAGATGCAGAATAGACTGCAGAATTTTATATCCATAATAATGCCTTTGCAGCTCTACCAGACACAATCAGAATGTCTGTCCTTGTACTTCAATGCCAGGAAGAAAGTTGCCTTTACTTCTCTCTGCCACTGTGTTATAGTAGAGACTTTTAAAATAAAAATATACATTCATTTAGATTTTAACTCCATTCAAAGAGGATTTTTATCTGTAGATAATTTTCAAAAGCCATAATCACTACAATACTTTTGGATGTGACAGGCTTCTAGAGTCTAACCAGAGCCTGAGAAAGTAAGAACGTTACATATAATTCCCTCAAACAACAAGAGGAGCAGCTCCAGAAACTACCAGCCACCCTCCTTGCCAGCCAAAGAAGTACACAACAGCATCTGGCAAGCAAGAAGAACAACATAAAAGGAAAGGTGATGAGATCATGAGCTAATAGGAGAAAGAACATGCTGCTGCCTGTGGCTCTATGGAAGCACCACACAGGAGCTGTGAACAGCTACACTGGTAAACAAATTACCACTGGACCAGGATGCTTTGCATGTGGATTTCCAGAAAATAAAGAAACAAAGCCACAAAACACTGATCCCTTATGTATTTCTTCAAGGAATTCATCTTGCTGACTCTAAATCATAAATTTGCACCTAAATTTTTGTCAAATATAACAAGAAATAGTAATTGTTTCCTCTTTTTTTCCTTCGATTCTCTGCAGACAGTGATGGCTATCACATGCCCAGCCTGTACCACACCAGAAATTTAATTTATATGCACTGGAAAATAAAAATCATCTTCAAAGTCTCAGTCCTCTCATACATCATCAAAGTGTTCAAACCAACAAGTGACAGCCACTCAGCCAGCTGAGGCAGAACTGGCTCCTCTCCCTCTGCTCCTTTCCAGCAGCCCCCACAGAACAGGGATTCAGGGCTCAGGATACTGAAAAGAATCTGGAGATCCTTTCTGCTTCCCAGCCAGCAGCAACAGAGCAGGGGAATCTCCAACCTTGCCCATGGTCACCAAACCCACCCATGAGGCATCCTCGCTCCCCTGCATGAGCATCGAGCTGGTTAATTAGCTGGAAAGTTTCCACAGGATTCCTAATGGCAAAGGAGGACGGGCAAGGGAGGGAATCAAGAGTTAGAACTGGGAAGTGATGGTAAAAACCAGCTCTGCAGGGATGAGGTCTAAGAAAAGAGTGTGGGAAAGCCTGTGAAAGGACACAAGGAACCCAGCACAGGAGTTACCCAGATAGGAATTGTGGTGGGGAATGGAGCAAATGAAAACTCAAAGTGATGAAAACTCCAAAAGCAAGAATGAAAAATATAAATTCGACATCTCTTGTGGTTTTTATTGTAGAGAAACAGACAAATAGTGTTCAGCAAGTAAATTATTCAGTAAATTCCACTAATTTTTTTTTTCCGCAGCTATTGTGACCAACTGAATAGCTGTGCAAATATTCCCAGAATGATGACAACATTTGTCACACTGGAGATACCAAAACACAGCCTATCTGACCTGCTATTAGGATGCCAGTGGAAAATACATTACAAGTAAAATTCTGCAAGCAAGGAACAACAGAGAACTATCATATTTCACTCTTTTGAGCTGCATGGGGAGGAGAGAAGGTTTTTCACAGCATATTCATGCTTGTATTTGTCAACTAGCTTGGGGACATGTAAACTGCCTTTCAACACTCTCTCTCTGCTTGAAGAATGCTCTCCTGTATGACTGAAACCTCAAACTTGGATTCAATAAACTCCAAATATATCTTTCCCAAAACACAAATACCATTCCAAGTCTGAAGGTAATTTTTTCCTCTTGTCTATTTTGGGGGTGAGACCTGATGAGGTGACAGTGCAGGTCTAATAAATAGATTATGAAGATTTAATGACTTCCTGTTAAATAGAAAACATGAAGTGAGACCAGACAAACCAGGTAGGAGCTGTCAATGGAACAGTTAATTGCTTGGTGGGGAATTCACCTGATGTGGCTGTTAGGAAGAAAATTGTGCCTTATAAAACACCCTTTTATTAACAGAGAAGTTGACACAGAAAAACAATTTCTACATTTTGGTCTAGGCTACTTATGTTCTCAGGAATTATGATTAATTGCTTCAGAATCCTATTGGAAAAAGTCTGTCTTTATTTTCCTAAATGATCTCTTGTTCTCATGCAACCCTGGGGAAACAGAATCTAAAATTGCTGGGCACAAAAGATTTGGGAGAAAGTTAACTTTAAGCTACCGGAATATGTTGTAGAAACAGCCTGCTAGCCTGGGAAGTTGGCAGACTGAGATCCTTGCTACCTTTGTGAAGAGCCAACAGAAATTTTACAAGTGCTCTAAGCCCCTTAGACAGCAGACCCCTTGAAGCAGCAACTTCAACAGCTTGGGTCTGAGCATGTAATGCAACCAAGAGGACGAGCAGCACCAGGAGCCCGTGCCTGCTGGGAGCATCTGTACTAATGCACCTACTTCACACATTACAAGGCTCTTACAAACCCAGGGCCAAGGACTTGCATATACTCTGTGCACTTCAGTGTGTGCTGCTCTGTTTGTTTTCTGGTTCTAAAGTGCCTGCTTTTCAAAAAGCAATCCAAAGAATAACAGGCTTTTTTTTCTTCCTGTCTGGATAGGAACTCTGACACTTCCAGCCTTTCTTGTTTTATTTCTCTATTCCTTATCTCCTGGATGAAGTTTATCTTTGTTACCATCTTTCTGTTTAACTATCCCCATAAACTCCTCCTTTGAAACACATTTTGGGTATGATAAATATATAAAAAACAGAAGTCAAATGCACATACCTGTACCAGCCAGATCCCATCTTTTGTGTCTTCTACAAGCTCATAGAAGTGCATTTCACCACTGAAGTTTGTACTGGAAACTGATTCAGAGGCCTCTTCCTCCTTGAGAGCTGAATAAAGCTCTCCTTCCATGAGGTCTCCTGGAAAAGAGACAATTGGAGAAATTCAATTAAAATGGCACTGGAGAAAGATTCCTTCACAAATTCTAGTAACAGTTTAACTAACTATATTTACACGGTTCCTCAGAGAACCTTTTCAGTACAAAGGTAGCTAAACTTTAAGTTGTTACTATAATTCTATCCCTGGTGACATGACTGTGAACAATTTGACTTCAGTCAGACCACAGAAGACATGAATGCTCTGTTTCTGATTACACAGATGCACCACACATGCATGAGTGCACAAAGGAAAAGAACATCTTCTAAGGCTCATTCTCTGCAAATAACAACATTCAGTGGCTGACAGCAATTTTAGTTGATACATCTTTGCTTCTGTTTCACAGGATTGCAATTGTGCAGCAAGCAATTTTTTAACATTGATAATTCGAACAGACTTCCAAAATTTCAATCATTAATTCTGGACCAAAATTCTGGACCAGTGTTTGTGGTCCTGTTGCTAGTAAAAATCTCAGGCAGAATAATTTAGCTGTTGGCTTTTGTTTGCACAGTTGGGAAAAGTTCCCATGAACTCCAAATGCAGCAACGTAAAGAGCTCACAATAAAATCATCTGATTGTTTCCTTCATAATATCATTTCCTTCTCATGTTTTGCTTCACAATCATCACAAACACTGTTACTGACAACCCTCATTCTAGTAACTAATCTACTAAGCTTTAAGAAATTAAGTCTTGTCCAAAACCAGTTTCTTTAAAAATACAAAAATAAGTTCAACAGCTGAAATCCTTGAGGGGTTTGCAAAAATATTCGTAAAATGTAGAGGGGGAAAAAAACAAAACCAAAACGCAACCACAGAAAAATGCTGCAAAGCCTGTTGGTATGAGAAGTGTTTCCATGACATTTGAAGAAGTTGGTTAATACAGTTTGTTTGGAGTTAAACACTTCCCTGCAGCATATGCAACCCAAACATCATGACATCATGAAAGTACCTGACAGCCAAGGAGTGAAAGTGATTGGAAACAAAAGTGAAAGTGCCTAATGCTTTTCACTGGTGGAGCAGCAAAGCCAATAAACAACATAAAAACATAAATAAACAATGAACAGTAACAGCAAATTAGATTTAAATGCCAAGGATTAATATAAATTATTTAAACCAGCATTTTTAAGGTTATATGGCAGGCACTACATCCATACAAATCCTTCTCCCTCCCTGTCCAGACATTAGAGACCCACACTGCCTATCCCGTTTCCTGGGATTTCTCTCTCTCCTGGATCACCAGCCCTTCCATCGTTGATTTAAAAGCAGCGACTCACATTTTCCTGCTTGGCTGGCACTACAGCTATTACATCAGCCCCATCTCCCAGTTCTTGGGGCCAGCTCCCTCTGAATGCTCCAGGGAGCATCCTTACTTTCAGGACACTTCTGCCGTTCTTACATCTCCACTGCTCTTTATCAGTCCTAAGAAGTCCATCTCCTTCATCTGATTCTCCTTACTTCCAAAATATCTCCCTTCCTTTTTTCGGGTTTTTTGTATGCAGGAACTAGCTCCGTTCCCCTTGTATAAAACCATCTCAGCCCTGGGTACCCATTCCTCTGCTCCTCAGCTATGAAATCATCGCTTTCCTTGGGGCCCATCTTGATAACCGTACCTGTAATAAACCCCGCAAACGGGTGGGAATACACGAGAACAAGCTGGCCCCAGCAGTAAACAGTAGCCTACTGCAGCTATTTGAAGTCTCTCCTCCTCGTTTTTCACGGCAGACGGCACTACCCGCACTGACCCGACCGCCCGCAGCGGAACTCCCGGGGAAGGGCCGGGCCGGGCCGGGCCGCTGCTGGTGCCCCGTCCAGCGCAGGCCTTTCGCTCGGCGCAGCCCGCTCGGGCTCACAACGCCGCCGGGCTTTTGACCGTCACCCCCCGAGGTCCCCGGGCTCCCTCCATGGACCCCCTTGCTGGGGAGAGACAGCTCGCTCCCCAAACCCGCCCTGAGAAGGGAAGCAGCGCCCGCGCCTCCATCCAAGGGCGGCCGGAGCCCACGCGGGGGTGGCCGGGCAGCGACCTCCGTCCGTCCCCCCGGGTCACGGGGGAGCCCCACGTACCTGACTTCTCCACCAGCTCCCGCACATCCTTCTTCTCGGGCAGCCCCGAGTGCCCCAGCCCGCGGCACTCCAGGATGGTCCGCAGCTTCCTGAAGCTCAGCGCCACCGGGTCCACCAGCTGCGTGGCGAGGAAGCCGCTCTCGTACCACGCCACGGCCTCGAACACCCGGGCCAGCACGAAGAGCGCCAGGAAGTAGAGCAGCAAACAGCACAGCTTCACCCACATCTTCCCGGGAGCGCCGAGCCGGAGGCCGGGCTGGGGAGGGAGGGAGGGGAGCGGGGGCTGTCAGGGGAGCGGGGCCGCTGCCCCCCCGCCTCCCGCCCGCCGCTGTCGCTGTCCCCGCCCCGGCGGAGCGGCGGAGACATAACAGTGACGTGAACAGCCGGCACCGCCCCCCTGCCCCTTTTCCCCTTTCCCCCCTTCTCCTTTTCCCCTTCCCCTTCTCCCCCTTCTCCTTCCCCCCCGCCGTGATTCAGCACTGCGGCGCGACCCCGCATCACCGGGCTCGGGGGGCGGTCGCGACCCTGCCCCCGGCTGCAACTTTGGACCCTGCGGCTGCGCTTGCTGCGAGAAAAATAATTCATAAATACCTCGGATACCGGGGAGAGAGAGGGCGGGATCCGACCTGGCCGACGTTTTTCATGAAAAGAAAAATATTTACAAAGCCAGAACTGGGGGCCGATATTTGCAGGACCGATGTGTTCGGGCAGTTTTAGGGCAGCTTAGTGGACACAGCTGATTTGGATTCGGGCTGCTGGGTGTAGGGATGATCCCTCCGCTCCTCATTCCCGCACGCCAGCCCCGCTCCGAGCCCTCGGCTGGCGCCAAAGCAAATTCCACACTGAGAAAATTCATCTGCGTGGGTCGGAGCTCGGACTCTGCAGCTTTGTCTCGGCACTCCAGCCTTGAGAGCTTGTGCCAAAGCGACAGCCAAAGGCAAGCGTGAGCTGCACCCCGACTTCGGACAAGGGTTTAAGTTGGGCCTGTGCTCACATTGGAAGCGTTTTGGAGCGCAGCGTGGATCCCCGCTGAATCAGAGCCTTGAAGAACCATCCGAGCCTGGTTCACACGAGAAGTGTTGGCCTGCAACGATATAATTTAGACTGCTACAAAAAACGTACTAAAATCAAGCTGCTAGGTTGAGATGTAGGCTCTCCTCTGAAGGAAACTCAACAGTGCTTCTGAATGTTTAGTTATTTTAAGAATCCATAATTTGCATGAAAATTGGCAGCTCATACAGATGAGCACCAAAATAGCAGCTTAGCTAGCTATAGCACTGAGAACCCCCCAGAGTGTACACACTGAAATTCTGTATTATCAATTTTCAAAAAGGCACACTAATATTGGTCTGGAAAAAAAGCATTTAGATCACTGTACTCCTCAGAGCCTTTAAAATACATTTTACGGATTTCTCAGTGTGCTGATACGATTTAAAAAGGAAAAAAAGTCCACAATCCAGGTTCAGCTTGTTCTGTGACACAGCCGACACAGCCTCTTCCAGAAGAAAAATCATGACACTATGTTCTTCAGGGATGGGCTCATTTTGGTTTTTGAAAGGGGAAGAGTGAAGAGATTGCAGATGTAGCTGCTCACAAAACGCTGGTAAATGTTCCCTTCCACTGGGAGCCATATACAACTTCATTCTTCAACATTTTTATCTGGAAAAGATATAAGTGGACAGCAGACCTTGTATCTGCTGGTGCTACTCTGTTAAATACAAAGGGATTTCGGCAGCTCCACGGGGTTTGCAGCAAGCCTCGGGTGGCGTGGCCGGGTGGGACAGAAGGTACCGGAGGCACAAGCCGGTGGAGGGGCTCACAGAGGCCGGGCCAAGTGCTGTTCTCCCCTTCACAGCCACTGCAGCCTGGGAAACTTCCCCTGCCGAAGCCAGGGCCCATCTCCCTAATAAGCAGGTGACAAAGCATCAGTAAGATGAATCCTTTGCCCTTGGCAAAAACCAAGGGAGTGGCTTTGTCCCTGCAGTTGGTAAAGCCAGGGGACAGTCAATAAAACACACATTTCCCATCACTTGCCAGAAGGCCTCAGGCAAGCTCTGAGCCCTGAAGTGCCCCAGGAACAGGGTTCTTTCCCAGAAGCTTTCTGAAGACCCGTTTCATACAAGAAGTTGCCTGATTTCTCTGCCTTTTGTTTCAAGTGAGTGTGAAGTAACTCCTACCCGTGTGAAGTGACGGGCGGGAGTTTGAAGAAGGACTTTATTTAACTTTAGTTAGAAAACACCGTTGGGATGGGATTTTTTGTTTGGTTTGGTTTGTTTGTTTTACATGAGCACCTCAGATCCTACTCCAGTAGATCCCTGTAATTTCTTCGGGGTGCCCTCATTTCCCCCAGCAGGGAGGCACCTCACAACAATTATTCGTCTACGCTCACAGCTAAACTATTTGTAACACCAACTGCTGGGGTGGCTGTCACCAGCGTGTCATTTCCGAGTGCTCATGGGCTGAGCTAAATGAGGCCCCTGCAGAGACAAAGCCAATCATCTGCCAGAACTCAAAGCCCTGGAGTCATTTCAGAAAAGTACAAATGGTATTTCAAGCCAGTACTGAAAAGCCCCCAAAACAACCCAAAACAAAGCAGCTGCCAACACTCAAGCACCGGTACAACCAAGAATTGCAGGTGATGAGTTAACCAAAGGTCTGGCAGAGCCAACCTAAACGGATCCAGCTCCTCTCCCAAGCTCTCTGGTCCTCTCTTCCCTCCCCACCTCTTCATCCCTGATGCCCTAAGCTGACCCTACCATAAAATGTTCAATTTTCTAAAAGTAGCTGTCATTTGGTTTCCAGTTGCAGCTCAGAATGTCTTTGACATGTCACCTGCAAACAATCTTTCAGGGAGTTTTAATTATCTGGAAAATCTAAATATCTTAAGAGTGAATTGAAATTCATTGTGGCTGAACAAAAAAGATGACACACGCTGGCATTTTTAAAGACCCCAGGGTTAACACTACTTAATTAACAGCATTAAACAGTCATCAGTCAGTCCTATTCTCACAGAGCAAATATTACAAATGTGAAGAGCATGGAGAATATAAATTCCACCTTTAAACAAAAGCCCAAAGCAAGGATCTGCTTTTAAATAATTTTGGCAGCAAAAATATTTTATTATAATTTAGGAACTAATGAGCCCAGATCCTGAGAACTGGGACAGCCACCTTTCCTTGTCAGACAGCCAAACCTGCAGTCTTTTTTATCTGCTGCCCCTTGGTGAACGGCAAGGATTCCCTCTCCTCCCCCATCCTCTCCTACAAGCAGTTGCTGACTGTGCAGCCTGGGAATACAGACATTAATCCACTTTCCAGACTTCTGTGGAGAACATAAGAAAAGTACTGTCGTTTTGAAATCAGTAAACCAGAAGATTAACCATAAAACCGAGAATTAAACATCTTAATTCTTTACCATTTTAAAATAACATCACACCATTTTTTGATGAGTTTATCAAGACAACAGTTTAGCAAACTAACATTCAAACAACCTAAAAGACAATTTTCCCAAGAGCCAGGTCTGCAAATACCA
Organism: Parus major; assembly: GCF_001522545.3. Lineage (NCBI taxonomy): Eukaryota > Metazoa > Chordata > Aves > Passeriformes > Paridae > Parus > Parus major. The sequence continues at coordinate 63,386,743 of NC_031771.1, forward strand.
TTTACTTTGATGACAGGAACTGGACCTTGATGATCCTTGTAGGTCCCTTGTAATGCAGGATATTCTACAATCCTGTGAGTTTCTGGGAATTCACTAACACAGAAATTCTTGATGTGCTTCTTTATCAACATGGATGCATTTTGACATGTTTTAGGTGTGATACGAAACCGTGCCTCCTTTAATTGATAAGAAGTTTCTGTGACAGTCTCAAAGGAAGATGGCAGCAGCCCAGACATTACTGTGTTGCAGGCAGGGGAATTTTAAATCAGAAGATGTTTTCTGCTTTGTACAGGTGGCCAACGGGAAGCTGGTTTAACAGAGTTGTGAATGTGTAACACAGTGACCACTACTGACAGCTCAGCTAAAGCCATGGCTGTTTAACCGTGGAATCCTGGCATGGTTTGGGTTGGGAGGGACCTCAAAGACCATCCTGTTCCACCCCCTGCCATTTGGGCGAGGCAGTCCCAGCGGTCAGGTGGTGATTCACACAGGAATTCAGGTTGGGCAGGACGCCGGGAGGCTCTGAAGCCTAACGCCCAGCTCAGGGTCAGCTGTGACACCGGGGCAGGTGATCAGGGCTTTCTGCAGCCACAGCTGGATCTGATGGTCACCCCCTGCGGGCATTTGATCTGCTATAAACACACAGTGATTAACGGCACAAAAATGGACATCAATCAGGGGAAAACAATTTACAGGAGCAGAATAAATAACTAAGGCTTCAAATAAAGACTCTTTTTTTCCTAGGCAGTTTGTATTTTCTGTTTTTGTTACAGTGAAAAACTATTTGTTGCATCCTTGGAGAAGACCAGCTCTGTTTAACATCCAAAATAAATTAATAAAGAAGGAGTCCTTGCTTGAGTGTGCTGAGATGACCAAGGAACCCAGCAGTGAAGAACTTCACAAATTAAACCCCTGTGCTGGTAACCTAAGAAACCAGAAGATAGTGCTTATGTTTAAGCATAATTTGTGATTAAATAAAGAGCAAAACCATAGAAAAGCAGCTGTTTGGGCCAAAATCTGCCCAATTACTGACAGTACACATCACACAAGTCCATCATTGTTGTGAGAATACAGAACTCTCGATTTTCCCATCCTGACCAGCACTGTGGACACAGATGAAGCAAGACTAGACTCAGACCAAATGCTGATATTCCAGTTAACTTTGCCAAATTTATTAGGAGCTTTTGTGTTACACAAAACACAGAGTCCTGTGTGTCCTGGGCTACTGCCTCCAAACACCAAAGCTCACAGACCCACCACCATAAAATCACAGAATGGTTTGGGTTGGAAGTGACCTTGAAGACCACTTAGTTCCAATGCCCCTGCCATGTGTAGGGACACCTTCCACTAGTCCTGATTACTCAGAGCCCCATCCAGCCTGGCCTTGAACGTTTCCAGGGATGGGACATCTGCAGCTTCCCTAGGCAGTGCCTTTCCTGTTCCAGTGCCTCCCCACTCCTACAATGAAGATTTTTTTCCTAATACTCAGTCTAAACCTGCTGTCTTTCACTTTGTAGATACTCCTCCTTGTCCTGTCACTATAAGCCATTGTCAAGTCTTGTCCTATCTTTTCTCTAATTTTCCTTCAGGTACTGGAAGGCCACAGTTAGGTCATTCAAAGCTTTCTCTTTTCCAGACTGAACAGTCCCAATTTTCTCAGCATTTCCCCCCTGGAGAAGTGCTTCATCCCTCTCATCAACTTGGTGGTCTCCTCTGAATTCGCCTGGAGCTGGTGTTAACCAAGTGGAATTAGTTCTGAGGCATCTCTTCGAACACATTTTTATGAGCTGCTGCCAGTCCAATGCACTTCAGCCTGTTGGCCGACCCAACACCCAGCAGGAAGTTTACCGACCAATTAACAACCCAACGACAAGTTAAATACTCCGTTTCCGGCTCGTCGGGCTCCTTAACTCAGCCCTGACGCTGCTTAGCATTACCTGTGCGATGTTTGGGGCACAAAACATTTTTGAGCTGCGAGAAGAGCTCCCCGCAGGCTGGCCGGAAGGGAACCCCTTGTGCCCGAGTACCACCCGGGGGTCACCCCAGCAGTGACACCACACCCACCCCACGGCCCTAAACCGAGACTCGGAGGAGCCGTCCCGGCCCCCCGAGGCCTCCTCGGGCCGGGCGCCCCTCAGGCCTCGGCGTCACCATGGCAACAGCGCTCCTCAGGCCCCCGTGCTTAGCTGCCCATCTCCCTGCCTGATCCGCAACACCCCCGGGATACCCGTTCTCCGGGCAGACTCCCACGCGCCACCTGACCGGGAAGCACTTCCTGTTCCCGCCGGGGCACCGGAAAAAAGACCCGCCCATCCCCGCCGCCGGCGGCCCGGAGCTGCCCGCCGCGCCGCCTGACTGAAAATCGCCGCTCCGCCCTGCATTGCGCGAAGGTCCCTCGCTGAGGCGTCCGCGGCGCTGCCTGTGCGGAGCGCCGGGAGGTCCCCGCGTGTCCGCGGCGCTGCCTGCGCGGAAGTGCGGCGGCCCGAGGCGACGGTGCCGCGCGGGAGCGGGGCCGGGGCCGCCCGAGGGCCGGGGCTGGCGGGGGGCCCGGGCGGCGCGGGGGGCCCGGCCGCGGGGCAGCAGGAGGAGCAGGACGAGGAGGAGGAGGAGCGCGGCCCGGGCGCGATGGACCAGTGCGTGACGGTGGAGCGGGAGCTGGAGAAGGTGCTGCAGAAGTTCTCGGGATACGGGCAGCTCTGCGAGCGCAGCCTGGAGGAGCTGATCCAGTACGCGGGAGGGCTGCGCAGGGAGATCCTGCAGACAGAGAGTACGTGGAGACCACCCCCGCGCCCCCCTCTGCCCAGGGGACGCGGCCCCGCTCCTCCCTCCAGGGAGGGAGAGCCCAAAATTTGGGGCGTTGTGGGCTTGACACCCCTCAAAACTTCGGGTTTTGTGGGCTGGGAACCTCCCCCTAAGGAGAGCCCTTGCTCCAGAGACCCCCCTCCCCACCCCGAGGGTTCTATGTTGGGGTTGGGCCGGGGGTCTTCCCCCTCGCCCCTCGGAGCTCTGGGGGCGTTGCTGAAGGGAACATTTAAAAGGTGGGAGCAGGGGAGGTTTACGTTGGATATCAGAAAAAGGTTTTTCACCCAGAGAGTGGATGGGCACTGGGACAGGCTCCCCAGGGAAGTGGTCACAGTATTAAGACTGACAGAGTTCAAGAGGTGTTGGGACAATGCTCTCAGGCCCATGGTGGGATTGTTGGGGTTGTCCTGTGCAGGGGCAGGAGCCGGACTCGATGGTTCTGGTGGGTCCCTTCCAAGTCAGCCTATTCCATGATTCTGTGACCAGTCCCGGCCCTCCCGGGCCTCTCCTGCCTCGTGTGTGCTGCTGGAGAGGTTCGTTTGTTCCTGGTCAGCAGGTCTGGCGTGACCCTGGCCAGTGTGTTCATAACCCTTTGTGCTGGGTTACAGAGGGGTTGGTCACCCCAGGGGAAATAGAGAGGAAATACGGCAGAGCTGACCTGTTTGCTTTTCCCCCTCCACTCCCCGCCCCCATTTCTTTTCTTTTTTTGTCTCTCTTTTCCTGCGTCCCTGAGTTGTGTTCCTTTGCTGTGGCTGGGTTTGGCGGTGTTCAGGGTAAAGCCGCGCTTAGCAGGAGGTAAACAAACCTTGTCTCTGTGTCACAGCTGATGCTGGGCACTTGTGAGGGCTGTAAACACGGGGCGATTAAACCTTGCGAAATCCCGGAGATGGAGGTAGTGCCGTGTTTATTGAAGTGGGAGGGAGTGGAGAGGCAGCTGAAGTGATTTACCCAAGGCCATGCAGGAAGCGAGTGGTGGCTCAGGGATTAAAAATAGGAACTTGCAGGCTTCTAAGACCGAATTTAAGAGCAGCTGTGCTGCTGCTCCGTTGTTTTTGTTTAGTTGGACAGAAACATCTTTGCCGTGGTCCTGTGGTGCAAAGCTCACTCAGGAGTATGGATAATTCCAGGAACACAAGCATGAGTATGCTGGAGCTGCTCTGTGTGTACCCAGAAGTTTCTATAGAGTGCAAACATGGAATTCCAATTGTGAGGCATTTATTTGGGATGAAATAAGGCTTGGTCTTTCTGGCATTGTTTTGAACTGTGTTTCAGTGACTGTTATTTGTGCTGTATGAAATAGTCCGGGCGTTGAGGACAGTCGTTAAAAATCTATGTCTTCACAAACTGAGGTGCTGACCTTGCCTGGAGAGCTGTGTGTGTGACCCTCTTACTGGTGTTGGTCTTTGTTGGGCTGTGAAGGTTTGACTGTGACATTCCTGTTGCAGCTCCAGAGCTTTTACTCTCTTTGTAATGATTCCTTCAGGATCCTCATTGGGTTTTCCATCCAAGCTTGGATTAGCAGTTTTTTGCACTGTACAGTGAAGGCCTTCGACATAATTTCAGCACTTACCAAAGGATGCTGTCCCAGAGAGCACATCCCAAATTGAGCTTTCTTTTAGTAAGTGGTCTAGAATGAAGCCAATACATTGTTTGTGCACCCTCAGACATCTGGGGACTCTTCAATTTTGGCATTTGAGAATGAGTTGGATTCATAGGGGCCAGAATTCATACTATTTTCTTTTTTCTTTAACATGTTATTTGTAACTTTCTAAAAAGATCAGGTATTTTCAGCTTTTATACACTGTCTTGAGGTTTTTTGAAAATTGATGGAATTGAAAGCAGCCAGATGTCTTAATGTGGAAATCTAATTCAGGGCTATGAACTGCAGAAACAGGCTCCTGGATGTAATTTCAAAGGAAAAAAGAAAGAGAAATGAAAGCCCTCACTGCTGAAGAAGAGGTTAGGACAAGATCTGAGGGCAGAGATGTATGAAAAGACCTTAAATAGCAGTGGATAAAAAAGGAAGTGGGTGGAGAAAAAGAAGCTGTTAGAAACTGCTTTAACCTCTAAACTGGTTTTCTGCTTCCCCCCTCACACAGTGTATTAAAATGTCTTGAGCTGATTTCATGTTAAAGCCTAAGGGCAGACCAACCCTATGCTCAGGCCTGTGATTGGGAAGACAAAGTTTGTTTTTCTTCTCTGTTCCCTTAATAAATCTGTCTTTCTGGAGTAGCCAAGGATTGCATATTCTTGGATGGTATAAGTGTGTCTGGCTGACTAAACTTGGCATTGGACTGTGTGCTCAGTGTTTGTGGGCCAATATATTTAATTTCTTTTTTTTAATTGTGTCTGTGCACACACATGACAAGCTGTCTCTGTCCTGTGAACCCTGAATTACCAGGAGGAATGGCTGCAGACTTTCTCCTGCTGATTTAGTGCAAGTAGCTCACAGTTTGATTGGAGCTGAAAGAGAGGGGTGCAGAGGGGAAACCTTCTACAGCTCAGATGGCTTTTCCTCTGTAGACATTTTCATTGCTTTTCTGCAGTTGGGTTTCTGCTACAGTGTCAGGGGCCAATAATTCACTGCTTTGCTTGGGGTAAAAACAGGCACCCATGTGAATTGTTTGGATTTTAGCTTAATGGCTTTCAGAAAGTGCACTTTAGCCTTTGTGTTTGTTGGGGAATGAGTATTTCCATTTTGCTTGTTGCATAATCTCTGGCCAGTCATTTTGCCATGGCAAAATTTATGAAACATTTAAAGATGCTTCATATTATTTTAAGTGTTTGTCATAAAAAATTAAATAGCAACTAAGAAATAATGATTATTCTTGAAATAATTTGGGGAGATGACCATTTTCAGATAGTTAAGTGGAATTTTTTGTTTTAATTTGGGATGTATAGAATCACTGAAGTGACTCCTCACTTTTACACAATTACTCCTCAGTCATCTTCTAGAAAAAAACACAGAGCCCCATCAGCCTTTTGCCCAGGAGATGATCCTTGGCTTCATGGGACTGAAGGGAGAAAAAAGCATAGTAAAGCTTATTTTTGTTCTTAAAACACATGTTTGCTGGAAAGAATGATGTTGAAACTTCCCCAGCTGGGGCTTGTGGGGCTGGACAGGAGCTGTTTGCTGGTCAGAGGGGAGGTGGCTCAGTGTGTGACAGTGTCAGCAGCAGCGTTCAGAGGGTGCAAGAGGGAAGGTGCATAGAAAAAGTGGCTGTGAAAGTATTATCCACTCCCTATGATTGCAGTTTTTCTCTGGATACCCTTTGCTCTCTCCTGAAACTGGGCTCTTAACTCAGTGCTAAAGCAAAGATGTGTTAAAATATGAAATCAAAAAGGAACAGACTTAAAAAGCGAACGCGTTTTCCATAAAATCTTTCTTCTAAAGATTTATTTAAATACCTCTAAAGAGGTATTTTGGTGTTTTTGTTTTTTTATCTGAAGTCTTTGGGTCTGGAATATTAGGGAGACATTTCTGAGCTGCTTTCCCACTTAAATTAGTCTTCCCATACAGTGGAAGGTTGCTAAGTCTGTGTCCCTAAAGGAAAAATTCTTCATCTAAAATGAACTTTGAGAGAGACCTTCAGAGGTAAGACTGGAAGGGAGATTTTTTTGTGTTTTTAAATCAAAAGCAGGAAGAAAGGACTGGAGTAAAGCACCAAAAAATGTTTTGGTTTTTTTTTTTCCTGACTCAAGCTTCTGAGTGATGTTTGAATCAAGGCACAAATGGTATAAGCTATGAAGTGCTGTGATGTGGTCAGGGGCCTGTAAGCCTTTCCTGTTTATCTTCTTGACAGAGTGGGTCATACAGCAGTGAACTTGTTGGACATCAGCTAAGAAATGTCACTGTTTCTAGAGAATAAATTTCATAACAAGGTCCCCAGATCTTCCATGGACTTTTCTTGTCCATTGAGGGGAATTGGAGACTGTTCAGAACTACTGCCACAAGTCAGGAAGCAGAATTTTCCCACAGCTCAAACACTGAGTCCAGTAGCAGTGGGTGGCTTGTGGGGCTAGAATTAACTGGGCCATCATTAGTCCACATTTTGCTTGCACCCTGCTGAAGTTAAACATGTTCTCATGTACCTTTAGGGACTATCTAAAAGAAAACTGATCCTGTAGTAGCTTCAGTATCTTTCTATTATGTCCTTAGAGATTTGTGAACTGAGTGTTACTGTGACATGTTTGTTCATCTGCTGTGACTGAGACACATGAGACCTATACATTAAATTTTTAAACTGTTGAACTTGTTCAATGTTATTGTGCACCCGACTGGATTCCTAATTCCATGGGGGTTTTCATAGAGATGGATTCCTGTACATCTGCCTTCAGTTCAGCTGATCTTGCTTTGCAAATACTTTCTAGATTGCATTTCTTTAATACCACTTTTTGTCTGCTTATGTTGTTGCATATTAAGAGATTTAATACTACCATTTGTTTGTAACAAAGTTGGTAATTTTCCTCTCTTTTATCTAGATCAAGATGGGGACTTGTCTGGGACGATTTCACTTGTTATGACGCAGTGTTGTAAAAGAATAAAAGACACAGTCCAAAAACTGGCCTCGGATCACAAAGACATTCACAGCAGTGTATCCCGAGTTGGAAAAGCCATTGATAAGGTATTAATTTTGTGCTTTGTCTGCATTATCACATTATAATACACATCTGATGTGTTCTCTGCTTCCCAAAATTTAGCTTTTTGCTACAGTTAATCTGAATTAAGTATTCTCTCAGCTGCAGAAGCAAAGGCAAGCCAATGGGCAGCAAGGTACTTGCTGTCAGAACTTACTGCAGACAGCCTATTCCTTCTGGGACAGCTCAGATCTCCTAATTTCTTACAGACCATACCCCTGTAGATACTACAGGATGTAGAAATGTTTTGTGTGTTAACCAATTTAGCTAAATCTTTTCTTCAGCATCTGTGTCAGTAAGAAATACTGTTGGTTTTTATATCTGTATATATATATATTTTTAGTTGCCAGTAGCAGGTAACTCTGACATGCCATTTTGCAGTGTAAGTGGCTGCCCCATCCCTGGAAGTGTTCAAGGTGACTTCGAGTAATCTGGTCCAATGGGAAGACCCTGCCCGAGGCTGAGGGTTGGAGCAAAGTGTCTTTAAGATCCAACCTAAAACATTTGATGATTCTGTAAGACCAGAGAATTTTTAAAGAAAGATATTTTGTACCTCTTACAGGGATGTTACTGGTTTTGGGAAGTTAATTTTATAGCGGTGCTCTTAATGAGTAATAGAGGAGATTGATCATTTCACAGGCTCTGTGTCTCAATGATAAGATAGGGCAGCTTGTCTTTGGTGCTTTACATATGAGACATCTGAATTCCAGGTTCAGCAGTAACTGGGATATTTTTGTACCTATTATTGTAGGTATATAGGTATATATAGGTATATATAGGTATATATATGTAGGTATTATAATATTTTTGTACCTATTATTGTAGGTAAATATTAACAGTTCTTTGAAATGATACTGAAATGGTGCTACATGTATACTTTCAGGCCATGCTTTTCTCCCTCTCTGTTCTCTTATATAAAAGTAGTTCTGTGTGCAGGGAGTCTGATGTTTGCTGTTATGGAAAATGTGACTCCGACAGGGTCTAAACATTTGTTCAGTACACAGCACTGATTTATTCTTTGGGAATTCCATTTAAACTTTGGCAGTAATGATAATCTGCTAAAGCATAATGTAACAATAATGTGATGAAGAAACAAAGTACATAATGCTGCTTTATTAGACTGAATGTCCACGAAACTTATATTTTTTGTTTATGTCTGACTGACCATTGTGGAGAGTTCAAACTTTGTACTAATAGCTTTAATCCACACGTCACTTTATCCAAAGCTTAAGGATGCATCTGTCTCAAATCCTTGCTGCTGTATCTAAACCAATTAACTAGAGTAAAATTCCATCCTTATTACCAGCTTGAAGCCTGAAATAAATCTGTGTAATCTTGTCCTAAGTTTTTAAACTTTCCAATTCTGCATTAGCAAGTTGACTTTGTGCAAACACACTTCCAGGTTTAGCCATACTTTTTTTATTTAAATCCTCTGAGGTAGAACAGCCCTAGGTTGTATGGAGAAGGGTGTAAGTGTTCAGTGGAAATAGGTGATGGTATTTCTTGTAAGCCAAAGAAAATGCTTGTGAGCATAATGAAGCTTAGGCTTGAGTCTAATCTCCAAATTGCTGTTTCAGTTGTCATGGGAATAATTTTTCCAGTGTTCTGTCCTGCTGTTTTAAGTTTATGTAGTGTTTTAAATTAAAAAGTAATTGATGTAAATAAAAGCATTTTTTAAATTTCAAATATGCTGCTTGGTAAAAATAGTAGAAAGAATCCCATTAATCTGCTCTGTTCCTGTTGAGTGTCAGAAGGGCTTTTTCAGTGAGGTCTTCTAAAATGAGCTCAACTGGCTGTGTGCAGTGTGCTTGTTCCTCTGTATTTTCAATCCCACTTATTGTCTGTGGTGTTTGCATTAAAAAATTAAAAGCAGTGGGAACTGCACAAGTCCCCAGTTCTGCTTGTAACAAAGGATGTCATTCTATGATGTTCAGAGCACAAATTAGGATTGTCTCCTTAAATATGTCCTTGGTGGATTTTTTTTTGATTAATTTTCACCAACTGTAGTATCTTAAGAGGCCTACTTTAAAATATACCCCAAAGTCTGTGCCTTTTTGTCAGATGACTATGTGTAATGTTTAAATCCAGGTGAAATTCAGCATTTCCCGAACTGTAACATTTGAAGCAAATCTTCCATATGTACTTAATGAAATTTCCCTGTGCTGCTGGAAAATACACTTGGAACCTGCCAGCAAAGTCTCTGTTGGCACCAGAGTCCCACACTGGAATTGCCCTCTCCTATCCCTTCACAATAATATACTTATCTTAAACCAATAGAAGTAATTAAGTGTAATTGATGTAGTGCATTGATTGTCAATGCATTCTGGTCAAAATACTGCTGCTTCCAAAATAAGAGTCATTAGAATTTAAGGAAGCACAGCCCTTGCCTTGATACATGAGACTGGAGTTTTGTTTCTGTCACATGTAAGTCCTCACTTATATTACAGACAGATTAACATCTCCAAAATACTGCTTATGGTCTTACTAACTCTGTGTGCTCAGGCACAGATAAATGGCCTGGTTTGAGATTGGGAAACATGCTAATACTGGTACCCATTTCATGTGACACAGCCAAATGGTAGCTGCTGTTGCATGTAGAATCAATAGACTTCCTATTTAGCAAGCTTGGATTGTGAAAGAACCTGCTGTATTTTCTGCCAGTGGCAATTTCAGGTTAAATTTCTTTTTTTTTCCTGTATTGGGGCTATATAGGGTTATACCTACATAAAAAGTTTAGTATGGTCAGTTTTTAAGATACTTGTGAACTTGAATGTGCCCTAGACTTGTCTGCCTGCAGTTCACTCTGAGAACAGAAACTCTTAGAGCAAAAATTCGGCGTCAAACACATTGAAGTATGAAATGCCAGAGCTTTGTGTGTTGCTTGTAACGTTTATCTTAGAAGCTAAATCTTTTTTCATGGCAGTCCTACGTGGATTGCATGCTTCTGATCCACAAAAGGCTACCCTTTCTTCCAAAGAGCATTTTCTCCATTGAAAGGAAATGTTTGCATCCAGTTTTTTCTGTTTTGTACTGGCAATTTCTCTGCTTCCAGAACTCATCATATTGCTGCTGTTCAGCAAGTTGTTATCAGGTAGCTCGTTCATCAGAGTTCCTGTGAATCAATGGAATGATTTTAATTTATCTCAAAGCATGTTTGATGGGCTGGTGAATGTTTTCAGTCTAGGAGCAATCTGTCTGAGTGGTTAAATGCCTTCATTCAGGAAAGCAGATAGAGTAAAGGGTAGTTCCTTCCATTACCCCCCTGAATTTTATATCTGTTATAAGGCCAACATTTTAATCCAGTCTTTGTTTTGGGAAAGCAAACTTTTGCCTAAGTTGGTGTTTGTTTCATGTAAGAACTTCTATATGAACATACTAAAAACCTTTACTGAACATCACTTAATTGTGTTGCTGTGAAGAATGGGGCCACATAAATACAGACTCTTTTCAAGTTAAGCTTTATATTATTTGTAAACTGATTGAACAGAGAAGATAAATGTTTTATTTGTATTTTGGGTAAGAATTCAGAAGGAAGGAATGCACAAAGTAGTCTCAACTGGGTAACTGAGGAATAAAACTGTCCTTAATCATAATTTTTCTTCTCCTGTTGTTGTGAATTCGTTAAAAAGTCCATCTTGTGTTTCTGAGCATCTTGGAGTCACCACATTCTAGTAATTATTGTTAATGTGCTGTATATTGTATCATTGGTGTTTTTAGCACATAATACTGTACATTTTGGCTCTAGGCTTGTTAATTAAGCTTTTTAAAAGATATGTTCCTCACGAATACTAGCTAACAAATAGATTATTTTGTGTTGTTCAGGTTTTAAGCTTTCTGATGTTTTTAACTTACAGAAATTCTTTTAACTTTTGAAATCTTATTAAACCCCACGTGCTGTCAGTTAGCATACTGTTAGCATTTGTGAAACAAAACCGAGGGTTATAGTCACTAGCAGATCCTGCGTGCATGACAGTTGTGAAATACATAAGCCAAAGGCAAGTGATAATTTTTTCTGACATGTGACAGTCACTCACTGTAATCTGTGCAGTCAGTTCCTGAAGCTCCTCGGGACCCAGAGGAGGCAGAGCTGTAGAATCCCACACAGAATACAAACCTCGGAATTGTTAAAAATTATTGGAATAAGAACCTGGTCGAGACTGGGTAGGTCAAAGAATGACTGAGGTCCTGAGGTTGAATGATGGAACTTGATAACTTTTATGTGACTTTAAAAGATCTAATGGGGTTTTGTAAAGATTCACAAGGCCGGTAGGTTTGCTGTTCCAGAAGAAAATGAGCATTTTGTGAGAGCACTAAGGTAATGAGTTCCACCATCTCTGCCCCCAAGCAGTGAGAATGATGTGATAATGTTTGAGGCATAGGTGCAGCTTTACTGGTTGGTAACTGTCCAGAAGGATCAGTTTCTGCTTTGGGGGTTGTATCATTGCTAGGACTTGGAATTGCATGAAAAATAACTTACAGTCGGTTATTTTTAGATTAATGACAATCTCCACTCTGGAAGCTAGGTGACAAAAACAAGCTTGTGCATTGTGAATCCTGTCTCAAATCCTTTAGTGCTTTGTTAATGGATTTGTGTTACCTACTGGTGATGCTTGTACACTGAGACCTGAGTCAGTGATGGTGGTGAACCTTTAAGGAGTCAAATGGTTGGCACAAATAAGAACAAAATAATTATTTAGTCTTCGAGATGCTTAAGTTTTTCAAGGTACAGCTTAGAGGTGAGCAGCATGACAAGGAGCTTACAGGTTAAGACACTCAAGTGAAAATGTTATTAAATGTGAGACATGAATCAATGGCAATAATTTAAATGCTCACCTTGCTTCACCATCTCAGACAAATGGAAAAGTCATTTTGGTAGACTAAGGTTAATGTTTTATTGAAAGTTTGCTGAGAGCCCTGAAGGAAGCTGTGGCTTTGGAGCTGTGTGTGCAGGGATGAAAGGGCTGCCCCTTTTTCATGATGACACAGAGCAGCGTCAAAGGGGATATGGAGGTGCTGATGAAGGAAATTAGTAAGTGGTGAGTAACAGGAAGGTGCAGTGTGAAGCTGAGCTGTGCATGGGGAGATAGCTAGTACCAGCTGGGTGTTATTTGCCCTGCCTGCTGGGACAGAAGCCTGCATTTGTGTGAGGCTGGTATTCCCATGTTGTGCAGGATCCTCACAGAGCCACAGCTGAAGCACTGCTATTTTCACTGAACTTCTGATTTCTGACGCTCCTTCTTGGGAGAGAGCTGTAGTCATCAGATCAGGCATCAAGCAATGCACTGACTTCTAGACTCTTTATTATGCAAGAGGCTTGTTTTGAGCAGTGGGTGAGGATTTTTATTAAAATTGACCTGCTTGCGCTGATCATAAAACACGTTAGAAGTTAAAAATCCTGATTTATATATTGGATTAGAATAAATGTTACTCTCCTGCTGCCAAGAGGCAAAGTGCCAAGCATTGCCAAGTGTTACCGAGGAGTCAGTGTGACAATATCTTTAGTTATTCCTGGAATATGTCCACAGGCCACTGGCCTAAAAATACGTGGCACTGGGATCATCTGGGGTAGATCTAAAAAGATCTCTTGGACCTTCAAAGCTCATCCTGTTGTTGGGATGTTGGGGTCATCAGAGATCTGAATTTCATTGTTTGGGTGTGGGAAGAAGTGACTTCTTTGCTTCTTCAGCATTCTTCACCCTGCCAGATATGTAAAAATTCCTTGAGTTAAACTTGTAATTTGGTGTGTTGTACAAACAGCAGAGTTTATTGATGACTCTGAGATGCATTGATGACTCTGTCTTGATTCTAGTGTAGGTGATTTTGTTTTCTGTTCTCTAAACATTTTCCCTTTTCATGTATGCCATTTCTACTGATACTTCCGTCAGAAATGCATCATGGGCTCGAAACTCCTTTATTAGTTAACTAGATTTATAACTTTCTTGCTAGACTTGTAATTTGTTGGTGTGATTCCTTGTAGTGAATAATATTCAGACTTGAAACGAGCAAGCTAAAAGGTTTCTCCTTCCTACACAGGAGGTAACGAAGGAAGCTGACTTATTTATTTCACTTTGGAGATAATTGAGGGCCAACTGAGTAACAGGCAGAAAGCATCAGGGTGGAGACACAGGTGTCCTGCATAATTAAAGAAAAATGATGTGGTGTAATTTGTTCCAGCCTATTAACTGTTAATTTGTGTGTTTCAGAATTTTGACTCGGACATCAGCAGCGTGGGGATAGATGGGTGCTGGCAGGCTGACAGCCAGAGGATCCTCAATGAGGTGATGGTGGAGCACTTCTTCCGGCAGGGAATGCTGGATGTAGCCGAGGAGCTTTGTCAGGTAACCACAAGTGTGGGTGTTGAAGGTTAAGGGTTATCCACTGAGGAAAATAAAGCTTTGTCTTAGCTTCCTCATTTCAACTCAGTTTAAGCTGAATATTTAAACTGTCAGATAACCCATTGTTTTCCATACTTTAACTAAAAAGTGCCTTGTTTTTTTTCTTTTCAGGAATCTGGTCTATCAATAGATCAAAGTCAAAAAGAACCATTTGTGGAATTAAATCGAATATTGGAAGCATTAAAAGTTAGAGTTTTGAGACCTGCACTAGAGTGAGTCTACTTATTTCTTTTCCTCACTTTTTTTAAAAAATGCTTTTAACAGTTCCATAGTTTTTCCCTTTTAATACTCTCTTTAGTATATTCTGATGTGTCCCTGCTTGTCCTTTGAGAGGGTTAGTTACTGAATGGATCTTTCCTTTTCCATCCCCTCTGTGTCACTCCCCATGGGAAGTGATTAACTAAGGGTCTCTTTCTTAGATTAAGGATTCACTTAATCACTTTGGTACTGCTTTAAGGAAGAAACATCACTTGGAGGAAAAGTTGTTAGCCAATGATGGTGACCTTCTGCTGGATCATTAGTGAACCCAATTTTAAGAGGTTCCATTGTGAAGAATACCAGGACTTAATAAAGGTGTTGGGTACCGTGAAGTCTTTGGGGTGAGCAGAACTTGACTTGGGATCAAAGTTCTCACTTGTCCTCCAGTCACCCTCCCTTTCCAGACAAGGGATCAGAGGGTGGGAAGAGCCTGGGGCTGACGGTGGCACTTGTTAATGAGATTCTCATTGACAGAATAATAAGAAACCCCCTCATCCTGTTTTCTTTTAAACTTTTCTAAGCTTATGTTGGTCTCGAAAGTATGAAAAAAAATCAAAACACAGAAACCAACCAACCAAACAAAACAACCTAGTGAACTTTGAAGGGGCCTTCTAAAAATAAAATCCACAGTGAAACCAAAACAAATTCAAAATTTGTCTTTCATTCCAGAGCATAAATCATATACTTGAGATAGAATTATTTGCATTTTTCAGTTCAATACATTTTCATATTAACAATGTTGTATTTTCCCTTTTACATGAAACAACATGGGTGTGTCAGTTGAGCACTTACTGGCAGCTGAACTAAGTGCAGGGGCACTCTGATATTCAAACCCTGGTGTTCATCGACTAAATCCTGGGTAATGCCTCTGGGTCATGCAAAGTTTGACCTAAATAGTTGGTCTTTGAGTCTAGGTACATAGGTGGAAAGCTAGGGTGGTTTATTGCTATTGAATTGGCTAATTGAAGGGAAGCAACATTGATATTACAACTGAAACAAGATTTACTGTCAGCTACACCACATACATCTTGTAGTTCAAATAATAACAGAACTGTTGTGAAGGATAATCCCTGAGGAACTGTAACTTGCATTATGACTGTTCCCTTGAAATCTCTAAATTCATTTCAGCTGCAGTTTGCAGTGCTTTAGGCCTTATTCATTGCTACTGAGTTGTATCATGTAGTTTCTGCAATGTGTTAAATATTTTTCAAACAAAGGAGAAGGCATGGTCGTCCCTCAAAGGAATTCTTATTTTCCAGCTGAATGGGCAGACAATAGGGTGTATTGTCAGCACAGTTTGTGTGTTGGTCTCCCCCCTCCCTGTCTTATTTCTGTGTATAATGTTTATTCTGTTTAAACTAGACAGTGCAAAAGCTGTCTGCCTCTCTTGGCTGCTGCTGGGCACAGAGGGGTCTTATTTGTAGTGGTGCTGCTGATGTAAAAACTGTGGCTCTTGGGGAGGGTGATCAACATGTGACAAAATGTCATGGTTTGAATTCTCTGGTTGAGGAGGTAACCAATGCATTAACTGCCCAGTTGTCCCACAGATCTGCTGATGCTTGTGAAGGTATTTCTCTTTTATTTCCTGGCAGACACAAGTGTTCAGGAGGAGGGATAGAAACACTGCTGTGTGAATGGCCTCCATATGACAGAGAGAAAGTAGCATTGTGCTCCTTGGGCTAAAATTGGCATCGGTGAATAAAGCTTCAGCATCAAGCAGCCCCATTGCAGAGTCAGGCTGCTGAGTGGTGTTGAAGTAAAGTGTCACACAAGGATGATTAATTACAGTCTCCTGAACCAGGAAGTGGAGTATAGCAGGTTTTATCCATGCAAAATTGTGAAAAGCTGGGATTAAAAGGCAGCCAGTCTTTCTAGCTCTGCCAGCACTCTCTGCTTGTGCTCAACTTCACTCAGTGTTGGAAACAAAACAAACACAGGTGGCTCCTGGTCGCTGCAGTGGGAAGGGAGTTGTCAGATTAATGACTTTCCAAAAAGACTTTCAAAGTCCTGCTGAGGTGATGGAAATTAGTACTTGTGTCTCAAAAAAACAAAAAGCCCTAACTGTATTTGTTGTCCAGGTTTTCTTTCTAATACAAATTTCAACACTTAAAAATACAACCTTTCAGATTTAAATAGAATTTGACTGACCCTAACTTTTTTGTTTTCCCTTGTGGGGTATGAAAGTTGACTTTTGTAGCGGCGTAGTCTGGCCTTGCACTCTGAGCTGTGTAATCTCTGTATGCCTGCAAGATCCCAGTAATTTCCAGTGACTTTTCTCACTGGAAATTTCATCACTAGTTTGGTGATGGGAAGGAAAATCTAGTTATTTTTCAGGGTGTATTCTGGCCCTTCAGAGCCTAAGTTGGGCCTCCGTGTGAGGTCCTGGTGGAAAGGACTTGGAGGTTCAATTTGGGTGTACTTTGGAAAAGAGATACTCTGTTCTCTTCTGCCTGTAAACAGTAAGTTGCACAGGTCCTGGTATTTGCTGGGTCACTGGGGGAATGATTTAAACGTAATTTAATCTTTAGTAGGCTTTGTTAAATTCATTTTAACATCTAAATCCATGTGGGAGCTGAATAGAGTCCTGTGTACCCATGGTTTGCAAAGTATAGTGTAAACTTCAAAAAAAATTCAGATGGGTTTGAGTCTCAGAAGTGAAAGCACTGACTGTCATTTTGAGAAGAGGTACAAAGACAGGTGATGTGATTACTAATAATTTTGGGCAGCTGTAGAGAATATGTGGGTTGAGTGCTTTAAACCTCCCTTGCTGGTTTTTTGTTTTTCTGTTGGAAATAGGAACAGCATGTCCCAGACAGAGCACCTCAGGCCTTGCCTCTGTGGTTGCTTTCTTTTGATACAAATCTGTGCTGCCACTCAAAGACCTAAGAATGGAAAGCCTGCCTAAAAGCTAATTTGGAAAAATATACTTGACCCCAGCAAGATGAAGTACTCTGTCATGTGGGTGCAAATATTGGCAGGGAGAGGATGGAGGCTGTTTAGATACTACAGGGATTAATATCTCATTGATTGACTAGTGTCCTAGTTTAGGGGGACAACTAGTTGTAATGTTTATTTATAATACATTTTTGTTCTTCATCTGCTTCTTAGTCTGTGGTTGTTAACTTCAGGCTCATGTTTTTGTAGCTGGGCTTGAACTTCATTGTCATAATATCCTGTTTAAACTGTACACACTGATGATAAAAATACAATTAAAACTCCCGGCCCCCACCCCAACTTAGGAAACCACCCTAAAACCCACTCACCACCCATGGATAGTGAGTGTGCTCTTCACTCCTTCCTGGTGGAGATTCAGGAAGATCTGAAACTGCCTGAAATTTGGGACAGTAGGGCTTGTTCTTAGTTCAAAGGCTCCATTTTTCACTGTTTCCTACTGAAAGGTTACTGTGTCTTTACAAAGCCTTGCCAGTGAAGTCAGACTCCTGATACTTCCACCACAACAAATTGAAAGTGGATACTTGCTCATTAATGCTGCATCCTAATGCAGAAGGCTGACTTGCTTTGAAAGCCTTCCCAATACAGTAAGAATGCTTAATTTTCTCATTTTAGTATTGATTGAAAAGAAGCCTCACATACTCTGGGTTTTTTTTAAGGAGCACAGACTTCCTCACTTCCTTGCTAAAAAGTGAAAAGCTTTTTGCTTAATAGGGCCCCCACAGTGAAAATAGTAGAACTAATTAACACTAATGAGAAACAGATGTACTGGAGAACATTGAAACTTGAGGTTCTTAAGAGAACGATTGGATTGATTTAGGCCTGACTAAATGGAATTAAAAAAAAAAGGCACCAAAAAAACCTTCCAAAAAAACCAAGAAAGGGATTGATAAATTCTAAATGATAAAGAAAAACTTGTATAAAATGCTTTGCAAATTTCAGTTCATTTTACTCAATGTATGTTAAAGAATTTTTTTGTGTTATTTAGGAGCCAAACATTAGTGTTGTCATGGTGAATGAGACACAGAAAATGAGAAATATTTTTATTGTCCAAGTTGAAAATAACACAGAAAGCAAAGTTTAAACAGGGTGAAGTATGATATTTAAACTGATCTCCCTTCCCCCACTGTGAGATCTTGATAATGTCTGTTTTTGAGGTCCCAGAGATGCAGTTCCCCTCTCCAGGGTAACAGATGCACACACACAAATATAGTGGCTTGAACAACGTGTTTGGTGAATGTGGACACTGGAAAATGTTCTTGGTCAAACTTCTTGACATGCAGCTGAAGAGCTGTCAGTAATTGTTAAGATTCAGAGTGCTATTAATTGAAATACAATAGACTTGAGCTATTTCTGCCTTACATTGTGCCTAATTTAGTCTTGTCTTTCAGCCAGTGAATGTTGGATTTTGCAATGCTTAACCTCCACAGCAACACCAGAATTAACATTGTCCACATTTTGTGCACCCTGTGTAGCTCCATTACTTGTAAAGGGCCTTGCCATTTTCTGTGCTCTGTAGAGGCTCTCAGAAGTTCAGGGAACAGTCACACTTTCCTTGAAATAGATGGTAGATAATAGATAATTGCAATGATTTCATGTGGTGTGGGCTGACACTTAATTACTCTGGTGTCACATCCCATTGTACCTCCTCGCTTCTTCCAGGTGGGCGGTATCCAACAGAGAGATGCTCATGGCACAGAACAGTTCGTTGGAATTTAAACTGCACAGGTTATATTTCATTAGTTTATTGATGGGTGGAACAGCAAATCAAAGAGAAGCACTTCAGTATGCGAAAAACTTCCAGCCGTTTGCTCTAAATCATCAGAAAGGTAAATTTTTGGTCACTGTAAGGGGATTTAAAGCACTGGGATATGGTACCTTGTAGTAAAACATAAATCATGTTCCAAGTATGTTTTACTCCATTATTTTCAGTTTGTTAAAGGCTTCTTCTTTTTGGATTTATCATGTATAACCCAAATCCTTACAATTAGAATTACCTTTTTTTTTTCTTTTTTAAGAGGGGCTGAAAAATAATATCTGAATGTTTGCACATTTGCTTAAATTTAAGGTTTTTGACTCTTTAAATAAAATGGAGATTACATCTAGAATAGGCCTGCTGCCAGAGTAAAGTGCTAAAAATGCAGAGGAATGTTCTTGGAATAGTCATCTGCTATTTTCTGCTGCGTGGGGTAATACAAAGAGAAATTAAACTTTTGAAAAATGGAGAACATGTGAGTTAAATGAGCCATCTCAAGCTGAATCCAACAAAGCCTATTTTTTAGGGTATTGTGTGTGTCAGAAAGCTCACAAAAAAGTAAACCTGCTAGAAGCAAATTCCCAGGCTGCACACCCTGGCAACTCCCTAGCCAAAAAAGTATCAGGAGTGGAGCTCTTCTGGCTGTCATGGTTCTAATTGTTTTTTGTGGAGGTGAGGATGTTTTCCATGTGAAAGCTACAGCTGGAGACAGAACCTTCTGTTTGTTGTACAAACTCTGCTGTTCCTGGTCCCTCCCAGATATCCAGGTTCTGATGGGCAGCCTGGTGTACCTGCGGCAGGGCATCGAGAACTCCCCGTACGTTCACCTGTTGGATGCAAACCAGTGGGCTGACATCTGTGACATCTTCACAAGGGATGCATGTGCTCTCCTGGGCCTCTCAGTTGAATCTCCTCTCAGTGTTAGGTATGCTACTTTTCTCTTGCTTTTGAGACCAGGTACTTTGTGGTTTGGTTCCTGTTTCTTTTTGAGGACAAAAGAAATGACTTCTGAGTAGTCTCATCTAGCTTGCATTAAATACAAGATCTGCAAAGATTAAAAACCAGAGGTTCCTGTGTGCTAGGCTTTACCCTGTACCACTACAAAGCTCAAGAGGAAGCATTCC
Source organism: Parus major (assembly GCF_001522545.3). Taxonomy (NCBI): domain Eukaryota; kingdom Metazoa; phylum Chordata; class Aves; order Passeriformes; family Paridae; genus Parus; species Parus major. Next base: position 63,406,668 of record NC_031771.1, read on the forward strand.
TGGATGGAATTTATATTCCATAGTTTAGACATAACTGTGAAAGATGAGGATGGCAATCAGCCAGTTATTCCCACAACAAATGTGTGACAACTGTCCCTGCTGTTAAACTGAAAAATAACGCTGAAAATGTGGCCGTAATTCTATCAGCATTTGATAATTTTGGTTTTTAATCCACACATTACTGGTCTTCTTCTTAGAAGAATACTTAACAGTTATGTTGTGTTTCAGCTGCTAAAATTTCCAAATTGTCTCCTGGGCCTCTTTTGCAAAGAAGAAAGAGGCACTTTTAAGCTCAGTAGCTAATCTGACAAAATGGAAATCTGTTGGAGGCTGTTGGAAATATGAAGAAAACCCAACTTAATCTCCTTCTAGCTTCTTTGAAGATAAAACAGATTAGCTGCTATTTAGCCTTTGCATGTCAATTCCCCCAGTATACTCCCCGATGTTCTCATTTTCATTTCAGATGTTAAGTAAAAAATAAATAATATGTATCTTTCTGGGCTGGATTTGGTACTTAGCAGAAGCTTCACTGCTTCCTCTTTTTTTTGTTTGTTTTGGCTTTATTTTTTCTTTTTACTATTTCCATTCACTATTGTTAGACTTCTGTACTTAGTTTAGAGCTCTTACGTTGTTAAGCCTTCTGCTTTTCCTCTCTGTGCCTCAATCACAAAATACAACAGAAACAGCAAAGGGAGCACTTCCGACTAATTGTTTTTCTACAATAAGCTTCCAAGTTTGTTTGAGTGTTTTATAGGTATTTAGAGCTTAAATCTCTGGGTTTTTACTTTCATCTTCCTCTTGTTTCATTCAAATAGCCAGCAGTCCTTTAGATTTTCATTGTTCATGCACTGATGCTGCAATGCAGTTTTCAGAGCAAATGGTCAAGAGATTTTTTGTGAAGTGGAAAATCCCTGTTACTGATATTTGGAGTGGTTGGACACTTGCTTTGCTCCTGGTGTGGAATTGATTGTGCTGAAATTTGTTTACTGTATAGGTGGTATCAATGGTCTTGTCATAAACAAGACTGTTACAAACTTGTGTGACCTTGGAGTGCTGCAGATCCTTTAGGAATTAAATAAGCTTGAAGTCCCTGATGTAAAATATTTTGCTTCCTAGAACATGAATAGTGGGCACTTTTTTAATGCTGATTGGCTTCTCCAATATTTATCTAATCCTGTAAAGGATAACTCATGGTCTGAGTTATTATGTGGAGACAGTGGAAGAACTCCTGTGTTATGGAGGTTGTGGTTTGGGGTCTTGAAGGACTACAGGAATTTGAATTTACTATTTACTTGAGTTTTTATATTCTGAAAGGACTCTTCAAAGATGTTTTTATACAAATACTATATGTTAGACTTTTCACAGGGTTAACACAAGTTACACTTAGGGCTGCATTAAGAAATTAAGTGTAAGGGTTAAAATGGCCAGTTGGAGGTGAGAGATAAAATTATACATATATGTATATATTAATGTATATATATGTATGTATATATATTTTAGCTTAGGCAAGAGATCCACAGGTTTCAGGTAGAGGAAAGGCATGGCTTATGTAGACAGTAAAACTTGCACAAATAGTAAAATAATCTGCCAGACAAACAGAGCAGGCTGATAGCAAGGTCAAATCATGTTGCTGATGATTTCCAGTATTGTCATTAGACTTTAATCCATCAAATCACCTGTTAATTTGTGGAAGCTGTGTCACACATTCTTTCATAGAATACAGAAGTATTTCCAAATACTAATGTTAAGAATGTTAAGTTCTGATAATGGGTAAATCCCAGAGGAGGCTGAACTGTTTGTTGGAACACAGACTTCAGGTAGTTTCATACTGCTGTTTCTGTCACAGGCCCTGGTGTCCTTCCTTTCCTTACCTACCTGCTTTTTCTACCTTTCTTTTATTGGTTTAAGGTGAAGGTGGAAAGACACGTTTCTTTACATGGTAATTACATGTAATTAAAGGATTATGGGGTGTGTGTATGTGTGGGTTACATGGGAACTCTTAGGCTGCACGTACTCCACCACAGCTGAGGGCAAGCTCCTGTATAAACTAATGTGATGTATTTCTCCTGTACAGCTCAAAGTAGGTGGTAGAAGAAATCAATTAATTACAAATCTCAGGAGAGGGATTAACTGTTGTTTTCTGTCTAGAATGTAGTACCTGAGGGCCCCAGCCTAAAATACGTGGATATCTGATAATCTTCGCCAAAACCCTTGCTTGTCTGTACTTCTAAACTCCCTCTAAGTAAAACAAGATGTAAATTAAAAAATACCAAAACCTTGTGTCCCAGTTAACCTTTAAAATAGAAATGTGAAAAGTGTTGGTTTCCTAACATGCACCTTTTCTGAACGTGTCCTTTTTCTGCAGTTTTTCGGCAGGTTGTGTAGCATTACCAGCTCTAATCAATATCAAGGCAGTTATTGAGCAAAGGCAGTGCACAGGGGTTTGGAACCAGAAGGACGAACTCCCGGTGAGTGGGTGCTGAGCTATCCCTGGGGCAGATTTCTAGTGGCAAATGCTGTTTTCAGGTTTCTTTTGTGCTGCATGTTATGGGATGTTTTACATAGCCACCACCTCCAGCAGCTCTGGGGCTTGGGGCTCTTTGCTGCATAGGCCCTGGGGCTCACAGACACCCCCACACAGCTAGACACTGACCCAACCAGCCACACAGGCTGCCCCAGACACTGCACTGCCCTCAGCAGCTCCCACACAGAACTCACCTAAAACATAAGTACAGACAGCCAAGATCTCTTTCTTCTCCTTGGCTGGAAATGATTGACATTTGCCAGTGAAAGCACAAACTCCAGATTCACAGGCAAGCACATGCTTGTGGATCCCAAATTACAGCATGGCCCTCCTAACCATTGTCCAGCTGTTCTTCCGCAGTCTCCTTCCCCTGCACTTTCCTCCTACAGTTAATATAGTTCTATTGACCCCCTCTCCTCAGAGACCCTTGGGTTTAGATTTGTATCTGTTCCAAAGTCTGGGTTTGGTTGCAGTTTCTTGATGACCTGTCATGGTTGTTTCTTGTTATTATCTCTATTATTTCTGTCCATCAGATTTGTACCTCTCAGTTTTGTTTGTTGCTCCCCCTTTCACTTGTCTGCTTTTGCATTGAAAAGGTCTTTGATAAATGACCTTAAAGAAACTGATGCTCTCACCATCCACTTACCCAGAGATGTTTCTGTATAACTGGAAAGAAAATGGATCCCACAGAGGAACACTCACTTCCACTTGCAAGGCTTGAGCTCAGTCCAGGGCTTGCTTTGCACTGGCTCTTTATCAGGCAGACAGGAGATGAAAGAATTAGTGCTGCATCTGGGGACACAGGAATTGGGATCCAGTGCATTATGCTTCCAGCACATCTCATTTATATCAGTTGAATTGAAGTTCAGTTGTTATGAAACCCCAGTTTCCCTTTATAGCTCTTACCGAGTGTGAGCAGCTCTCCAGTGACCTGCTCCTGATTTGGAAAGAAAACTTATTTAGTGCAAACTGGGCATGAACTGAGTTAGCCTCTTCAATTGCAGCTGGAAGAGATTCATTTATAGAGTAAGGATGAGTATTGAGTTTTCTCCCAGCTGTGTTTTCTGTAATGCTGAGAGTGTAACCTCCAAGTGTGACAGATTCCTGCCTTGCTGTCCAGCCAGGAATGGATTCCTAGGGAGCATTTGGAAAAAGATTGCTGTCTGATGCAAATCAGTTAATAATACATGTTTGTCTCCTGGCATTTTCTAAACTGAAGGGTCTCTGGTGTGTTCTGCTAAGGCAGTATGGGGCTGGGAACCCTTATTTTCATTGTGCAAAGACAGATTAAGTACCAGATTAAGACATCAAAAGGTCACATTGTCAGGTTTTGTTGAAGGTTAAACCTTTGAAACAGAGGACTGGTCAGAGCCAGGTGCTTTAGGTACACAGGGTGTGATTTTTGCAGTTCTTAGTTACTAAAGTCACAGACCTGTTCTTCTCTGTTATATGTCCCTTTATGAAATAATTTTGTCCTCATGGCAAGAGTTGTGCTGCACATATCTTGTGTTGGTACTGAAAATAAGTGCTTGTGATACACTTTTTTATTTATGTGACACAAAGGTGTTGGTAGAGCCTTTTAAGAATCTGTAGAACATGAATATAATCAATACAAGGGTTTTTCTCTTTTTTTTTTAATTTCCCCCTAAAATGAAATCTGTAAATTTTTAATTTCCCAGCCAATGATTTCCAGAAAGTCTTGATGGGTCACCAGCTCAGTTTTCCTGCTAGGGCATAGATCTGCAACACAATTTGCACTTGTCCCTTGGCAGAATATGCTGTGTTGTTGTTACTCTCCATCCCCAATAAATAACCATTTTAAGATCACAATTAAGTATTTATGTCCAGCAAATTGTCAGGCATCCACACAATGGATTTTGTTGCTTTCACAGCTGAATTGTGAAAGCTATTAAGTAAGGACCATGACCTAAAGGGATATTATCTGGAAATGTAATTTCCCAAGATAAATTTTTATGTTAATTTCTTCCACAGATTGAAGTAGACCTCGGTAAAAAGTGCTGGTATCATTCAATATTTGCCTGTCCCATCCTTCGTCAGCAAACAACAGATAATAATCCACCTATGAAATTAGTCTGTGGTCATATTATATCCAGAGATGCTTTGAATAAAATGTTTAATGGCAGCAAGTAAGTACCATTCTTTTATCTCTAACAACATACAGACAAGGACACATCTTAAGTCTAGAATGTTGTGTTTTGGGAAAACTGAGTCCATAATTAGGTGGTTGGTGGAAGCTTGTTAATCGTGGAGAATGGCTTGAAAGCTGGGTAAGCTGGGTTGATGCACTGGAGAAAAGCATAATAAACCCTCTGATGTTGAAAGTGAGCTTGTATGAAGGAATGCAGTGAGCAGAGTAATTTTTCACATTGTAACCACCATTGTGTTGTCTTAAATTCAATCTGGAAGGTTTTACACACACAGTTTTTCCTTGGGAGCAAGGTTAGTAATGCATGAAAAATCTCTTGAAAAATAAAATTAAACCTCTGAGGGAAATATGGCTTAGTAATTGAGCAAGGAGGGGAAATGTAACTGTGGAAAAACTCCTCCTTAGATATCTGTGGGGTGCTTCAGGCTTTTGGGGCACAGGAAATGGGAGAGAGAAATCTATAGAGATTTTTTTTGAGGAAGAACAGTGGTTATTTGGAATGAATATATACAGCTTCTGTGGAGGCTGTCAGCTTAATTTAGAGCTGTAAGTCATTCTGGGAAATCCAGTGTGAAAATAAGTGAGGCTATGAATGAAAATGTCAAGTGATGTTTGCATTCTGTGCTCTGTTAGAAAAGCCTTAAGGGATGCCTTTGTGGGTGACTTTAGCCATTTTAAGCAGTAAATGTGCTACTACATCATTCCTGTCCCTGATAACTCATTCCTAGTGCTTTCATTGATCAGTTTTACTGGCAGCACAGTTCTGACAATATTAACTCTGGAGGGCTGGGGGGAGAAGGTAAAATGCCCAAATATAGGAGATGGGGGACAAAAAGGATCAATACTTGAGAAAAGAATCAATTTCTTTGAAAAGAAGAAATATTGTAAGTTGGTGGATTGTATGAATGGAGACCTCAACAGGGAGACCAGGTTGACCCTTCAGTCATAACCTGCAGGAGCTGACCTAAGTGGGTTGGAAAATCACAGCATTTTGGGAGACAGACACTAAAATGAACTCGATATTGAGGAAGCCACAGTGAAAGCTGCTAACTGATTTAAAATTTCTGCAAGATCAGGCTGGATGGGGCTCCAGGCAACCTGGTCTAGTGGAAAGTGTCCCTGCCCATGGCAGTGAGGTTGGAATGAGATGGTCCTTAAGGTCCCTTCCAACCCAAACCATTCTGTGATTCTAAAATGGAACAAGCAAATCCAGAACCAGAAATAGTAACTACAGAGAAGTTGCTCTTTATGATAATCTAGTAATTCAGGGGTTTGTGGGTGAAGGGTGGGAGACTATAACTAGAAGGAAAAGCATGGTAAGTTCTCTCTCAGCTAAACCTGACTTCTAATGGAGCCAAGTAAAATTTTGTGGCTTAAGAGTGCAGTTGTTTCCTGCTACAGGGGGAAAACTCAGTACCTTTAATGCTCTGTTGTCACACATTGCCCTAATTCTAACACATTGTCTTTGTCCCCAGATTAAAATGCCCCTATTGTCCAATGGAACAGAGCCCTGGAGATGCCAAACAGATATTTTTCTGAAGAAAAGTTTCATTATGCAGTTTGTAAGTGACACTCTGGATTTCAGGTGCATTTCAGGAGAATTAAAACACACTTGTTCCCTTTTATGCAGCAGACTGAGGACTCCTATGTTTGTATAAGCTAATGCTACAGAAACTTTGCCAACATTTAGTATATACATACCAAGTGGAAATGCTACAGAAATATTATTACCATAGGGCTTTACTATACTCTTGGTCTCCATACCTGATCAAGTTACTACACCAGCAGCTGTCATTCAATGCAGGTTTTTGTACTTAATTATATGGTGAATTTTTACTTTTTAAAAGCAGAAATTGATCACCCCCATTTGTTTAATATTCTTCCTGCTATTATTCTATCATTTTATTGATAACTGTCATCTTAGAGAATGTTTGTGGACAAAGTTTTATTTCCTGTAATGTGTACATAATTAAAGGTAAATACTTCAGAAAAAAAAAGTTTGATAAATTGAATAGTCGTTATAAAACTAATTTGTATTTTTTTCGCTGAAAATGCTGTGATATATTCTGAGTTTTTCTTTTAAACATTTTTTCAACTTTTACATAGAATTCAAAGTAAATGTGCATATATATAAAGTATATAAAATATATAGCCCCAAGGGGCTACCTGTTGAAATCCATCACTAATTTATAAGGGTGATGTGTGGCTAATCTACTACTGGGGCAGAGAGAGAATAGGAAATCCTGTTCCTCTGGTTTCATGATGGAAAAGTGTTTGTGTAAGAGACCATTCAATAAATTCTGAAGTGGAAATGCTTTTAGTTGATGACATTTGCTCTCTGGCCTTTGTAGTCATGTTCTTTGAACTTTGTATTCAGGATTAGGCTATAACTGTCATGTTGCTGTATAGTTTACTAGTCATTATAGTGTGCTATTTATAAACAGTTATCAAAACCAAATAAATTGTAGAAGTATTCATTGTTAAATGGGGGGAAAAGCATGTTCTGATGCAATCTACTGATCATGACTCTGCACTTGGCAGAACTGGGCCCTACATCATATATTAGGAGGTAGCAAGTTTTCTGTAGCTTGAGAACACTGCTTCTAGCCTTGTTTTTGTAGTAGAATATTACTGCCATTGCCACTTTCTCTGCTAAATTTGTCATATTGTTGACTAGGTAAATTTGTACTCATAAAGGAGACATAGATCATGGCAGTTAAATCTTTTTTAGTGTGCATATATTTGTATTTATTGCACTGTCCTATAGTAGGGCAAGCAGCCATAAGGCATGCAAAGCTACATGTAAAATTATATTTCTGTATTGTGTAGTTAAAAAACAACAACCAACCAACCCCAAGCTTGTCTGGTTGAACACTGGCACACTGGTTGAATGCACTAGCACAATGCACTACAGAGAAGACCGTCTTTGGGAAATCTACACCTTTTGAATTTGTCTGGAATTTGTACCTGACTGGAGAGACTGAGTTGGACTCTTATGGGATCAGTGACAATGGAAAACCTACAGAGACATTATAAAGTGAGGAGCGAGTCAAGGCACACAAATTTTAAATGTCAGATGTATTTGATACATGTGAAAAAATACAGGTGTGTGATTTTCTGCAAAATTTACATTGTATTCACACTGAGTTCCAAACAGCCGCGTTACCAAGTGGTAAAATCAACAATAAACGGGTGAGGATATTATTTTCCATGTAGGTTTCCTAGTCTTGCTGAAATTGCTTTTAATATTTTTTTCTGACTGGAATTGCTTAATGCTTTGAATCTATAAGAAAGGGCATATGAAGTAATTAAAAACCCAAAAAATGCAGCCAATAATAACAAACCCTCACACAACCAGCCTGAAGTATGAGTGCTGCCTCTTCCTCTGTTACATGATGGTATTTTAGCTCTGGTGTGAACACCAGTAAACATGGATAGCTTAGAGCCCAATGATGAAACAGTTATTAAATGGAAATTGGGTGCAAATTCACCTTGGTTATTAAATATCACCTTAACTAGTGCATCTTATGGATCCATAGATAATTCAAAAGCTCTTTTCACCAGATGATTCTTTCCCTGCCTGGACATTGACTTAAAAATCCTTGCTGCAGTTGTGCAGCTCCACCAACAGATGATGCTCATGGTTCAGTACTGTGAGCGTGCGTGCTCACCCCAACAGCAGGCTGTGCTGGGCATTTGGGAAGCAGTTCTGCAATTTGGTTGGCACAAATAATCCAGGTTGCCCTGTGAAGTGATGTGGGTTCTCTCCTGCTAGTGCCTGCTATGCTTCTGGTAACTGGAGAACATGCTTGCAGGGGAAAAGTGAATAAAACTGTGGTTTCCATACTTCAAGTATAATTGGCATCTGCTGTGTGTGCACTGTCCCTATCAAGGTGGGAATATCCACAGTAAAATAAGTGTTTGATTTTGAAGCTACAGTGATATCTGTCTCTATGACATTTTTGGAGCAGATTGTGAAGCCTTGAACTAGTCCCCAAAGTAGCCCTGTGTGTCCCAAGTGCCTTTCATGCTGCAGGAAGTGAAGATGCTCAGCATGTTTGTGTCTGTAACCAGATCACCGTGCCACTCCTTGGGCTGTGCTGGGCTGGCAGCTGGTGCTTCTCCCCTTTGCAAACTGTCAGAACAGTAGCTCTGAGCAAGTGTACCTGTTAGTGGGGTGGATGGGCATCAAGTCAAGAATTTTTTGACCATGCTCATATAAAGTTTAACTTAAGGGTCCTCTGAAGGTAATGGATGTTTATAAACTTGATTTTCATAGCAGAGGCTTGTTCATAGTGTCAGTTCAATCTCTGACAATAGACTTGAATTTTATTTTTGTGAATGCCTGAAATGGGAAATGTATTGCGATATGTTCTTGTGCTGACTTGTGTTACAAAGCATTATCAAAACTTCAAAAGAGTAGGAAAGGAAAGTAGCACATAGCCTTTTTAAACTTCAAAGGTATTGTACATTTTTGGTTGTCATTTCCAGAAAGTTCATGTCCTCATCTGCTGTTAGTACTCTGGATGTTTGCTCTCTGAAGGATTTTTTAATTAAGTCGTTTCCTGCTGTGACCTCAGCACTGCACATTGCAACTAGGCATGGACCAGCTAATAATCTTCCCTCCTAAAAGCAGTGTTCCTCTGTGGAAACACTATTGATTTCAGTCTCCTCTCTGTGAGGTTAATTAACGTGTGGAGAAGCTGAAGTGGATGCTGTATGTTACCAGTAATGAGTCAGAGCTTCTGATCTGTGTTAGCTTAGACGTGTATCCATCCTGTTGCTTTCAATCTTTCTTCTTGACACTTTACAGGATGGCTGTTGCTGAAATTCAAAGTTGAAGTTACTTATCTCTTGGAGCCAACTTGCCAAGTTAAAGGCAGTAAGTTTGGGTTAGATTTTCCTTGCAAGGTTTGTTTGCTCACTGCAAGATACAGTTTTTCTTTCTGTGCTTATCACTTCAGAGGTTGATTTGTCTCTTGGCCAGGGAGGGATAACATGGTCCTTAATCTATCCCAGCCCTTACTCCTTTCCTTTTGTGAATAGCAGGGACTGAAGTACAGGGAAAGAAGCTTTTGGAATTAGAGATTAAAAATAATAGTTTGGCAGCAGTGATTTATAGTGAGTAAAGCTGCAATGTGGTGGTATATCACTACTCTGAATTTAATTCAAGGCTTAATATGTAAAAAAGAAGAGTGGTTTACAAAAATGTACATACGTGAGATGAGTGATTTAATCTTTATGACTTCAAGTTTGCATTAAATTAGCAGCCCTGTAGAGAAATAGAGGAACTGGAGCTGTTGACAGCCTCCTGTAAGCTCTTACTGAGTCATGCTGGGTCTGGCTATAGGAACTGGTGTTTCAGATCACACTAACTTGTACTAATTTTTACAGGAAGCTGTATTTGTGTATTCAAACACAAAAGCCCTGGAAGTGTTGTCCGGTTCCTATTCCACTTCAGAACTTTTCACTTTCTGGAGGGTGTTTTAAAACAGCTGTGCAGACTGGAACACAGATTCAGAGCTGAAGCTGGTGGGTGCTGTGACCCAGGCTGCAGTGAGCAAACCTTCCCTGAGTTCAGCCTTTAAAAGGAGATCCCTTTTTCTCCTGCATTTCCTCTGCCTTGTGTTTATTTTCAGAGTTGGTGACGCTGCTGTTGGTTTCTTTCTTCTTATTGTCAGGTTATGGCTAGGACTTCTCCTTTGGCTAGAGAAAAAAGGGGATGGGGAAGGTGCAAATAATGTTTCAGTTCAAGTCTTGAGCATCATCCATGAGACATTTACCCGTGGGGAGAGGAAATAAATATATATGAACGTAGCTATTTTGACTGACAATTCTTTCTCCTCAGAAACGAGAGCAAATCTCGTATTTCCCAAGGTTTCTAAGTTATGTGGGAGGTTTCCAGGAATGTGGAACACAAACAGATGTGGTTGATCTCCTGTGACAAAAATTTACACTTATTCAATTTATTCAGCACAACTCAGAATGGGAATCTGGTGATTAGATTGTGCTGACTCTGTGTGTCAAACACATTTGATGTCAGATTAATCAGAAGGAAGAAACCTGCTTACAGGAAGGTCATGTTTCACTGCCTATTTGCTGTTCTTCCAGAGGTTTCTCTTCTTTTTTCCCTGCTTTAATTTGCTTTTCTGTCTTGAATGCTGCAGAAGCAACAGCAAGGGGATGGTTTTGGGGGTGGCTTCCAAGTACTTGCACAAAATGCACCACAGAATTAATCTGAGGAGTCTGGGAGGAGCTTAGGTTACTTCCCTGTGACAGGTCATCTGTCAAGTACAGGCTTGGACAGACAAAGTGACTTTAACTGACCAGTCCAGTTGCAGATTCTGGTGGGGTCATCTTGGCTGTACTGTGTATCTGGAGTTTATTTATCAAAATCCTTTCTCACTCAGAAAAGTTCACTGAATAACTGAAGCTTTGTATGGGCTAAAAGCAGGGGTTTATCAGCAAATTGTGGATGTTCTGTGTTTTGGGGGCATCTGATGCCTTCCTCATCTTCACAGGCTTTCAGTGATCATCTTGTACTCTTTTTTTTTCCTTTATTAGTTGAGGTTATGCTTAAATTGTTCAACAGCTCTTGCTCTCCCCACCATTAAGTGTTAACTCCTGTGTTGTTTGTCTTTAGCCCATCAGATTCTGAGTTATGAGCTACTCCGTTATTAGTTTGGAGCAAGTGTGCAATTAGGTAACTGTCAACCTCTGAACAAAAGCATTCCTTCTCCTCCTCTATGAAAGTCATTCCATATGCCAGACTCCAGTTTGTTCTGTGTCAGCCTGTGCCTCTGCCTGCTGCTCAGCTCACTGTGGAACTAGAGCCTCTTCCATGTGCTGTAACCAAAAGCTGTCAGATCTGTAGGGCCTGCCCAGCAGCAGCTTCCTGCATGCACAAACAAGCACCCTTGAGCTGCTTCTCTGCGCTCCAGCTCAGCCAATCCTCCTCTTTTTATTGGTGCAAGCAGCGGTCCAGGCTCCTTGCCCAGACATTGCCACTCAACCACAAACCCAGCCAGTTTGCCCTGAACTTGCATGATCTGCTAGAGGTGTATGCATGCAGGGCTGGAGGTGCTCTTGGCATGTTCCCTTCTCACTGCTGCCCTGATACTTGCAATTGCTTCTTAATATTTTAGTGCAAAAGATGCAGTTTTGGTTTTGCATTCTGCTGGTACCTTAGTAGTAGGAGTGCAAAGGTGTTCTAAAGAAAATCCAGATTGTAAATGGATTATAAAGAATATTGTGGAAAACTTTACAGGCTCTTTTGAACCATGGGTTTAAATCCAAGGTGCAGTGCTGGGTGCAGCTGAGCTTTGCTGGAGCACAAGCTGACCAAGGAACTCTGTGTAAGGAGGAGCTGGCAAAGGCAAATCAGCGTTGCTTTGGAGAGCTGTGTTGGGTCACTGCCTCTGCTGGAGGATTCTGTGGTGAAGTTGGTCATTTTTGGGGAATTCAGTGAGAAACTGGGGCAGTCACTACAAAAGGGTTTGTTTTGGTGCTCACCTCAAGCTGTTCTGGCCCTCCCAGCATTCTGACCTGCTGCAGAGAGGATTGTGCTGCTTTTGCAGCACAGATGGAATCAGAGCAGTTCCGGACAGTGTACTGGGTGTATTTGTAAAACATACTAAAATATAAGGAGCTCAGTGATAGAAAACCACTTACACTCAGTGTAAGTATCTTGGGATGGACACCAGTCCACGAACAGATAGGATCTCACAGAAAATCCCCAGGTGGAGAGCTGGATTTGCTTTTGAACTCCTTTCCCTTATAGGCCTATGCTAACTCATGATATCTGTTACAGTGGTACTAGAAGCCAAAAATGGGAGGATTCCACTGTGCAATGGATTTGGAGCTGTGTTCAGGGGGACAATTACCACTGTCAGTGTTGTAATTCTTTTTTAGAGGTTGAAAACATGCAAATAAAAGACTGCAGATAAAGCACCAACAAGCAAACCCAACAAAATGGTGAAAGAACTCCAAAGATTTCCTACTCCCAGTTCTTTACTGCTTCAATCTTGCCTGGATCAATATTGCTTCAGGAGTGGGGTATTAGTGCAGCAGTGCACGGTGGAGCATCACTATTAGTAATGTCAGGTAATAATGCCCAAATATATGTATTTTTTATTGCTTGGGTTGTTTTTTTTTCTTCCTCTCTTTATCTTTCATTAGGATTCCATGCAGTTGTTGTACATGTGTTCATATTATTGAAATGCTTTTTTGAATTTAAATGCCCATGTCCTGTTTCTCCCCACAGGATTGTCCCAAGCAGTAGAACGGGCAATAAATAATTAATCTCTGGGTCAGGACATAGTAATTTAATTTGGAAGAAAAACAAAGCTTACAGAGATTGCAACACAGAAGAATGCATTTGCTCAGTTTTCTGAACAGCTTTCTGTTCAATGTTCATATGTTAAATTTTGGTTTTTGTCACGTGAATTTTGAATTTTGTCACATTCAACGACATTGACTAGAGAAAATACATTTTCAAGGCAATGCTTCCCATGCATAACACATGGCCTTTTGTTGGGAAAGAGCCCCTGATGCTGCAGTCAGATCATTGAAACTCCTTTGTACAAAATCATTGGAAAGAGCTGGAGTGGGAGGGAAAGTCTGAAATTGTAAAGATGATTTATTAGAAGATACCCAGACAGTGGCTGTAACAGGGATCCTTCTCTTGCACTGTGTCCTGGTTATCCCACACCTCCCAAAGTAGCCAGAACATCAATCTCCCTGAGGGACAGGGCTGTGGTTTCAGGCTGGAGGTACATCTAGAGGGGGTTGTGGTGAACCTTACGTCGACACATCACCATCCTGGTGACAGCCATGAGCTGGAGGAGCAGGAGACAGAGGCCTGCCAAGGGGACCCAGATGAAGACAAGACAGAAGTAATTCAGGTCTTCCTCTATTCTGCTGCCTGCAGGAATGGAGAAAAGGTCCAGCAGGTGCTCACAGCTGGTGTTACAGTTCTGGTAGAGCCAGGGGAGCTGCTCAGGCCCCTGCCTGGTGTGCCTGAGGCACAGAGCTTCCCCTGGGCCTGCAGTGATGTTCTACTGCTGCCAGCATTTTCCTGGGAACTGGAGGACACATGTCCTAATGTTTTCCTGTGTCCTCTGATGAAGCTAAAAGCAGACCTGGGCCCTGAGGCTTTACCCTCCCTCCCCCTGTTTCTGGTGTGCCCAGGCATGGGATCTGCTCATGCTTTTTACATCATCCTTAGCCTTTCCTATGGGAGATGAAATAATGGAATGTAATCCTACCAACTCTGCTAAAGCTTTATGGATTTTCACTCTCCCCCCATCCTGAAATATCTGCAGGATTCTCCTTGCTATCAGTGGACAAGGGTCTAGCTCTTCCCCTCTTCCTACCTGCATTCAGGCTACCTGGATCTGGTGACTTCAGGAACAAATCCTTTTCGGTGATGCCCCACTGGGTGGTGGGTTCTCCTACAGTGGTGGCTGTAAGTGAAATGGATGAATTCAGCATGAATTCAGGGAAATAGAATAAAACAGATCTCTGCTGCCCTTCTGCTCTCCTGCCTGGACACAGCTGTTCCTGTGCACAGCAAAGGCCTCAGCTCTGGGGGAACTTCCTGGAGCCAAGTTTGGATGGGGTCTCCCAAGAGCCAAGAGGGAGCTGCAGCCTCCTTGTTTCTCACTTTCTGACACCATCCTCACAAAGCCTGAGCCCCCTGAGCTTGGTAATACTTTTGGGAGCTGTGTGTGCTGAGGAAGGAGAGGATGGTGGTGGACTTGGCTTTAGTCTTCTCCCTTCAGAGCACATGGGTGGGCTGGAGCAGTGGGGATGGGGAGATGATGCTGGGTCTGCCCAAACATGTTTGCCTTTGGGCAGGGGCAGTCCAGGAGGAGAGGTGGGAAGCAGGGAGCCTCTGGCAGGGGGACCAGTGGGTTGGGTACAGGATGCCTTGGGCAAGCAAGCAGGGAAATGGGGTTTGTGGGAGGGATGGCTGGTTGAAAAGGGCACGGGCAGGAGGTGCTGGGCATTTTGGCAGGACTGAGTGAGGTTGGGTGAAGGTGTTGCTGACCTGGAAGGAAGACAGGCTGGCCAGGGCTGAACTGCAGCATTTGGTTGAAATTCATCACGCAGAAATATTTCCCCTGGTCCTGCGGCGTGAAAGATTTCACTGCCAAATGATAGATTGTGTTGTGTTTGCTCGCCTCAAATCGAGATGACTGTTTCTGATTCCCCTGAAATGTGACTCGAGAAATGGAATTGATGAAGACTATGGCGTGAAGGGCCCCACTCTTGTCCTGGTGGATCCAGAATGCACCACTGTCCTTGTAAGTCTGACACTCCAGCTCCAGCTTCTGTCCCACCCGGAGCTGGTTGATGTCCTTGGGAGATGTGACCTTTATCTGAAGTGACTGTCCAAAAATCCCAGGGCAGCCTGCAGGAGAGAAATCCTTGCTGCAACCACTTGGGAAGAGTCAAAGGGTTCTCTGAGGAAAGCTCCCTCCCTGTCCATGGGCTGGAAGGAGAAATGGAAAGGGAGGGCCACGCTGTGTGGATGGTGTGAAGGTTTTCTTGGAGTCCTTGCTGGGATGGTGCATGGAGGGTGCTCAGCAATCAGCCACACGGGCTTTAAAGATGGGTGCAGCCCTTCCAGCACCTTCTCAGGGACATTACACCTTCCCAGCTTCTCTCAAGTGACTGCCTTTGCACTTCTTGCAGGGCCCCTTTACTCCCACCCTTCTCCCTCCTCCCAGAGGCGCTCATCGGATCAATCTCCCTTCCCAGTGCAGGTGGTGCTGCAGCCACCCCTCTGGCTGCCCTTTGCTGGCTGGGCTGATGCCGCCTTTCCTTCCCAACTCACTGAGCACAGCTCCAAGTCAGCCTTTTTGGTTTGTTTTTTACCGCCTTAATTATTTCAGCCAATGCATTGGATTCCATGGAAGGGTTTTGCTTTTCCCTCCCGGTGAAGGGGCTGCACAGCCCCGTGTCCGTACTCACAGAATCTCAGAGCCAGCAGCAGGAGCAGGGCAGGAGACGTGTCCATCTTCTCCTGGGGTGTCTGTGCTTGGGGCTGGTGCAGCAGAGCTGAGATGATCTTTGTCACTTGGCTTGGGAGGTTGTGTCACTCTTTGGGGAGGATGTGATGTCAGCAGGACCCCAACATCAGGATGCATTCCGTTCAAGTCCAGAATCTGGGTCCCTTTAACCTCATCATTTCTTAGAATGCCTCAAGGATTTTTTTTCTGGATGGCTTCCCTAGAGATCCAGAGAGGTGCTGCTCATGGTTGAGGTAGGATCAGCCACCACAGCCTGCTGCTCCCTCCCCACAGCTTCTGTGCAGAAGATACAGACCAGCCCCATCCTTTGGTGCAGGCTTTAGAACATTTTTCTTGGCAGGGATTCTGCCTCTTTCTCCTGAGCACATTCATGGAGTGTCATGTGCATGGCAGAGCCACAGTGACACAGGTGCTCATGGTGTAGATCCACATGTATTGTCTGTCTTCAAGCACAGGTTTCTGGCACACAGATGAGTCTTTATTGTTCTCATTGCACTTTGTTCCGTTCTTCATGGCTATTGCACAGCAAAAGCCTTTTCATGCAAGGTTGCTGGTCTAGGAACTGGGACCTGTTGAGACTGCCCCTTGCACAAGTGAGTGTTGCCTTTTCTTTGTCTTTAAAACTTGTGGTTCTGTTCTTTAACCACAGGGTATTCTGCTCTTTAAAAAAACCCTTTTATACTTCACCAGAGAGGGCCCTTGCTGCTGCCTCCAACTGACCACTTGCACATGGGAATGGGTGATGCTTCCTGGACCTTTGCATGCATGGAAAGAAGCATTTCACTAGAGTGCCAGGGGCTGGGCTGGTGCTTGATTTCTTTCTTTCTAATTGACTTTCCTGTTGATTTCTTTTCTGTGTGAGGGTTTTTTTTATTACAGCTTTGCAAAGAATCTCCTTTTCTTCCTTGGTCTGTCAGAGGCCAGGCACTGCTGAGTTTGATGCCGTTGCTATTGGGGCTGCTACTCAGAGCATGAGATGACCCAGCCATCTTCTCCTGGTGTGTCTGTCCTTGGGGACAGTGAAGCACATTGAGATTATTTTTTTTTACCTTGGCTTGGGAGGCTGTGTCTCTCTTTGGGGGGATGTGATGTCATCAGGACCCTCTTGGGTAAAATGACAATTCTTGGCATCCACGGCAAAATATTGAGGAAAAAAAAGAATTTCTGAATAAATGAGTTTCCAGTCCAGAATTTGTGATTTGCTTCTTTGTTTTATCTACTTGTGGTTCTTTTGCCTCACCACAGGTTCCTTCCGTCCTGCCCTGTGGTGTGCTCCAGTGGAGAGGGCCCTTGCTGCTGCCTCTGGGTGACCCTGGCACGGGGGAATGGCTGATGTTTCCTGGAACTTTGCACACACAGCCTTTCTTGTTGATTATCTTTCTGTGTAAAGTTTTTGGTTTAATTTCTTTTATTTTTTTTTTTTACTAACACTTTGCCAAGAAGCCTCTTGGTTCCTGGGTCTGTCAGAATACAGGTGCTGCTGTTTGTGCTGCTACTGACAGCTGAGTTATGGAAAATGGTTTAGGAACTGTGTTTATGTCACTGGCCATCAAAGTGTGTTGGTGAGTGGGGAAAGCTGCTGCTGAGATGTGTGAGGGTCACTGATGCTGTGTGAGCTGTGCCCTGCAGAGTGTGGGCTGGAGGATCTGTGTGAAGATGTGTTGAGGGAGGCAGGAGCCATCCCAGAGCCTCCTGAGTTTGGCACTGGACTTAAAAATGATCAGGTGTGTTCTGAAATAGCAAACAAGCCCTCTGAACCAAATAAAAATTCCCAAAGCAAACAGATCCTGCTTCCATTTCTTCATCTGTTGGAAGAGGATTTGTGTGTGTGGGTCAGTCCCAGAGCAGGAGCACACTGCACTTGTGCCTGGGCTACAGGAGTGTGGTGTGTTGTGTGATGTGAAAAAGTGGATATGAGAATATGAGGAAAGACCTATAGCTTTTTAGCAGAAACATTTTGAGTAATACCTTTTTAAGTGAAAATTTTTAGCTTACACTAACTCAAGACCATCCAATAATTAAATTGATCTCATGGCCTCAATGTTGGGGCTTTTCTGTTATTTTTTTTCTTCATAATTTGTGTAGTTCTGTGGAGTTGTCGTCCAGTACTTTCCCACTATTGTTTAGATACGCTTACCTAGTCCCATTTTTTATTTTTTTTTAATTCTTACAAACAAGTAAGTTTTTGTTTTTCTCTGATTTTCTCTCCTTCCCATCTTGTTTACAGAGGAGGAGACTATCAAAAAGTTTCTTCCATTCTTTTTTTTTTGCCAGGTTTTTATCAGCCCTGTGACAAGAATTCCAGACTCTTTATCTCAGGCGCCTTCTTGGTAGTTTCCTGGGATGTGGGAGTGTTACTGGGCCCATCAGCAAATCCCTGGGAAGATACCTTTAGATGATTTTAGACTGTGCTAAGCTGGAAGCTGAAGTCTGCACCCTAAAGTTCAGAATGGTGTATAAATCACTGGCTTTTGCCTTAGCCAAGACATTTTCAACCCCTTGTTTATTACCTTCCTGAAGGATTTTAGCTTTTGTGAAGGAACTGAAGAAAGAATGAAATAATGGTCATGAATCTGACTAGAAGAATTTTATTTTATGTCTCAGTTCTTAAATTTTAAGTATACTAAGGAAATATTTACATGAAATACAGATCTGAAAAAAACAGAATTTACAGTAGTCCATAACATGTCCCCAGAATATCAACATGTTAAATATTTTGCTTAACCAAAACAAGTGACAAAGATTTATTTATTTTTTTAAATCACTCAGGCATTTCCCTCAGAAAGAAAGCAAATCCCACTTTCCTTACTCAGGCCAAACTCCTGCAGAAATAGGTGGATTGGGGGTAGCAGCAGAACAAGGACAGTGTGAGGGCAACAGTGAACCTTAGCCCCCAGAACTGTAAAAACCTCAAAAGTAAGGCCCTTTAATCCATATTTAGCTTCTCAGTGTAGTCTTGCATTCCATTACATGAAACAGTAAAAGCCCTAGTAGGGAGGCACCACAACAAGATGTGTTGGGTGGGGATAATTATTTCTTTGTGCAGCAAATTCCACCTCTGGCTGCGTTTTGGGAGGAAATTGCACACAGCCTTGAGCAAAGGTCCAGCTCACGTCCTTATTTCTCATCAGCTCCTCACTGAGGCATGTCAGCACCTGGACTGGTCTGGTTCTTGTGCCTGTGCCCTGGGAACAGAGGTGGCCTTTGGCCTTAGGAATTGCCCAGAGAAGCTTGGGGTTTGGAAGGAGTTGTGCTTTACAGTTCCCAGGGAAGTGCTGCTTCTTGTCTGTGCTCCCTCTTGTCTCTTCAAATCTGTCAGGGCAGAGTGGGTGAGGTGCAGTGGCATTGTGGATAATGTGGGAGATGGATTTCTGTGCTGACAGCTCCCAGGAGAAGATCCAGAAGCCAGAAGGAGCAGATGCTGATCTGTGTTAGTTTGGTGTCCTGGGTTTCATGGGGGGCTTTCCGTTTGCAGGTCTGGAGAGAGAAGTGAGTTTGGTTTACTCAGGTGGGAGAGGAG
Source organism: Parus major (assembly GCF_001522545.3). NCBI lineage: Eukaryota > Metazoa > Chordata > Aves > Passeriformes > Paridae > Parus > Parus major. Next base: position 63,425,915 of record NC_031771.1, read on the forward strand.
CAAGAAGGCAATTCAAGCTCCTTTAGCCTTGGGCTGTAGCCAGGGAACTCCCAGAGAAGGCTGCAAAGTGTTCCTAAATCCTGTTTGTGCAAGTGAATGATCTGCCACCATTTCAAGCAGTGACTGACCAAAGAAGGTTGTGTCACAAGATACACTGGTGGTCAAATCTAACATTGATTAAAAAATAAAGTGGGCTTTTTAAATTTACCTCTGACTTCTGATCACTCCTGTCCTCTCATTAAGCCTTCCTCTACATTCCAAAAGGAATGAAGAAAGAAGAGCTCAGGGTTTGCAGAGTGTTTTTTTAATTAGACAGGGTCTTATCAGTTCAGAGAGACTTTTTCTTGCTGCAACGTGTTGCCTGCAGAGAAGTTTGAAAAGAGGCTTTCTAGACAGCCAGTGTGCACCCAAAATGATAGAAATGACTGTCCCCATCAACTGGGAGTTTTATGCTGATCTGATGAGTTGGGGATTTGGCACCCCTTTTCAGGGAGGATTAATTGGTGGTGGAAAATGAATCCTTCTGCTGCCAGCAATGATCGCAGGCCAGATCCTGGGGTGCTCTTTAAGGGAGTGAATTGTGCTGTTAACTTCCAAAGAGCTTCCTTTCACTAAGCAGGAGCTGCTCAGAGCAGCAGGAATTTCCTCTCTAAATCAAAACTGGAATATGGTACAATAGCTAAAACCAGAGCTCTGTCAAGTTTAGGGCTGCTGAAGGAGAGCCATCCTTGAGGAAGTGATTTCCTGAGGCCCCTGTATTAAAACCACTGCATCAGGGCAAAGTGGGAGCGCTCTGCAGGGTGTTTTTCTCCCCACAAGGACAGAACATCCCTGCACAGAGCTGGCAGAGGGGGTTGAGATAAATGAGAAATGCAAACATTCTGCTGAACAAGGTCGCTCGAAGAGCTCTTCCTTATCATTTCTCCCCTGGAAAAGCAGACGAGGAAAGCACTGGGTGTAATAAATATCCCCTGTGAAAATGACTGTCTGTTCCATTTAACAGAGAGTTTAAAAAAATGCAACCTGCCTTTAAAAGAAAAATAAATTTGTAGGGATCCATTTCCTACTAATGTTGGGGAAGGTCGGTATTAATTTGGAGAACTAAGTGGCAGTTACCTCTTGTACTAAAAACCCCATGGATATATAACAAGGAACAGGAATTTATCTGATTTTAAAGATGCTTTGATTGGCAAAGAATGAGGCTCCAGAGGTGTGAACATGCTGTTCCAAAGTTTCTTGGCAACCCAGCTGTTCCAAGCACTAGCCCAGCCTTGGCTGCCCTTGAGCAGTAGTGGGGACTTCTTGGTGTCTCTCTTGCCACAAGCCCCAGGGTAAACAAGGCTTGCAGAAGTGCAGAAGTGGTTTCCTGCAGAGCAGGAGAGGTGAGCAAACCAGCTGCAGGGAGGTCAATTTGCAGAAGCAAAATGCATGTGGGCAAAAAACAATTCCTCTTCCATAGCAGGAAATTGCAATTCTCATTCTGATCCTGTTTTCCTGGTGACTCGGAGTGAGGGGTGGGCAGGAGGGAAAGCACAAAGGAAAGGTTCCTGTGTGCCCTAGAAACTGGGTTACCCCTCAGTCTGTTCCTGTCTGCACTGGTGTTTCTCAGGAGAGTCATTCAAGGCTGCAGCAGCCCCTCTGCTACTGTTCCTTAGTGCCTGTTGGGGAAACAGAGGCAGGAAAACCTTGTTGCTGTGGGTCCCAAATGGTGCAGAGCGGGATTTGGGATGCAGGAACTTACATGTATCCCCATCCATGGGGACATCTGAATATGCAGTAATAGAATTGAATGGTTTGGGGAGGGGAAGAGAAGAAATGTTGTCACCCCCAAGCTCAGGTTGGGAATGGTGCATTGGAAGCACAGAAATGTAGTTAGTTATGAGCACTGGGTGATGCACAAAGCTTTTGGGCTGTCACAAACACCTGTCTTTCTGTTTTGTATCTGCTGCAGGGTCAGAGCTCAATGACTTGAACAACTTAATAGTTGAAAAACCAAACAAAAAGCCCAAACAGACAAAAAGCCCCAAACAAAACCAAAAAGAGAGGACAGGAGAACTTTCTTTTCCATTTTTGCCCTTAAGTCATTGCTCAGGCTCCTCCCAACCATTTTCTATCAGATGAAGAATTTTTAGGTTGCTTTTTGGCACCTGCCTGCTTTATCTCTTGAGGGTGGGATGTTGCCAAGTTGAAGAGAAAAGTGTCAATGTGTGTCACTCACCTCTTACACCTGCATCTTCGTCTTTTGGTTTCTGAGAAAAAGAGAGAAAATGTTTTAGTTGAAAGGTACCAAGTGACAGATCAGGAAAGAAACACTCCAGTGAGGCAGGGCTGGTGCTCCCCTGCTCCCCTGCAATTGATATCTTTAAGACTAATAACCAAGCCTATTTTTGAGGAAATCCATGCTGCAGCTCATGTTACCCCAATAATGCACTTAAATATTTTCATGAATTAATCTTTAAGGTGAGTAGCAGCAGCAGGGTCAACCTGGGAACACTAAGGGTGAATTACTTCTGTTTGCTGTCCCCAGTGATTTTGGCACATTCCTGAAAATCCCTCAGCAGCAATTATTTCTGCAGCAGGTGAGTGGCAGTGATGCCACATTGCATGCACCCAAGGTAACGATGCTCTTCCCCATTTTAGCCTCTGTGTTGTTACTTTGGGGTAGATTCAGCAAAATAAAACATCCAGCCAATAATTTTAGACTAAGCTAAAAATCCATCCTGAAGGGCTTGGAAATTGCTGCAGAAATGAACTGCAGCTGAGAGCTTTTCACTGATCATAATGTAATGAAGTTTCTCATCTGGTTCCAGCTTGAGCTGCTACGGGGACTCTCAGCATTTTCTGGAGCATATTTACTCTGTTAGGTCAGAATGTTTCAGGCTCTGTGACTTTAACCTCTGGCACACCCATTTATGAACAAGACAGTTAACAGAATAAGTACTGTCTCTTTCAAATCAATTTTTCTTCCTTGGAAGTCTTTTCCAACATAAATAATTTTCTGACTGTGTGATTCTAAATTGATGATTCTTTCTCATCCTAATCCTAACAATGAGGATTAAAACACAGAAACTGATTTTAACAGAGGTCCTTGCACTGACTGTGTCCTGATTATTGGCTGCATCCAAAGCAGCCAGAACATCTCCCTGAGGGGCAGGGCTGTGGTCTCAGGCCAGAGGTGCATCTAGAGAGGGTTTTGGTGAGCCTTACGTTGACACAGCACGATGGTGATCACCAGGGCAATGAGGAGCAGGAGGCAGGCACCTGCTAAGGGCACCCAGATGAAGATGTGACAGAAGAAATTCAGATCTTCCTGTATTCTCTCTGCAGGAATAGAGAAGATGGAATGTCCACCAGGTGCTCACAGCTGGTGTTACAGACAGTTCTGGTGTAACCATTTTCCTAGGGAAATAGCCTCGAGGGAGGCTATGTGGGCAAAAGTTTTCTCATGTCTCCTGCTAAGGCTAAAAGCAGCCCCAAGGCTCTACCCTCCCTCCCCATGTTGCTGTTGTGCCCAGGCATGCTCATGCTTTTTTACATCATATTTAGCCTTTCTTAGGTTGAATGAAATGTTGGAATTTAATCCTTGCATCTGTGATAAAGAAGCTGTTTGGATCTTCTCTCTTCCTCCCGATCCCCAAATGCCTGCAGGATCCCCCTTGGTGTCAGTGGACCAGAGTCCAGCCCTTCCCCTCTCCCTCCCTCCCTGCATTCAGGTTACCTGGATCCAGAGTATTGAGGTTGGGGTCCACAGTTATGCCATGCTTAGGAGTGGGTTCTGGTGTGGTGGGTGCCACTGCAGTGGTGGCTGTAAGTGAAATGGATGAATTCAGCACGTAGGGACATACAGTAAAACAGATCTCTCCTGCCCTTCTGCTCTCAAGTTTGGATGGGGTCTCCCAAGAGCCAAGAGGGAGCTGCAGTCTCCTTGTTTCTCACTTTCTGACACCATCCTCACAAAGCCTGAGCCCCCTGAGCTTGGTAATACTTTTGGGAGCTGTGTGTGCTGAGGAAGGAGA
>NC_031771.1:63430625-63444322 GCF_001522545.3 Parus major
AGCTGGTTGATGTCCTTGGGAGATGTGACCTTTATCTGAAGTGACTGTCCAAAAATCCCAGGGCAGCCTGCAGGAGAGAAATCCTTGCTGCAACCACTTGGGAAGAGTCAAAGGGTTCTCTGAGGAAAGCTCCCTCCCTGTCCATGGGCTGGAAGGAGAAATGGAAAGGGAGGGCCACGCTGTGTGGATGGTGTGAAGGTTTTCTTGGAGTCCTTGCTGGGATGGTGCATGGAGGGTGCTCAGCAATCAGCCACACGGGCTTTAAAGATGGGTGCAGCCCTTCCAGCACCTTCTCAGGGACATTACACCTTCCCAGCTTCTCTCAAGTGACTGCCTTTGCACTTCTTGCAGGGCCCCTTTACTCCCACCCTTCTCCCTCCTCCCAGAGGCGCTCATCGGATCAATCTCCCTTCCCAGTGCAGGTGGTGCTGCAGCCACCCCTCTGGCTGCCCTTTGCTGGCTGGGCTGATGCCGCCTTTCCTTCCCAACTCACTGAGCACAGCTCCAAGTCAGCCTTTTTGGTTTGTTTTTTACCGCCTTAATTATTTCAGCCAATGCATTGGATTCCATGGAAGGGTTTTGCTTTTCCCTCCCGGTGAAGGGGCTGCACAGCCCCGTGTCCGTACTCACAGAATCTCAGAGCCAGCAGCAGGAGCAGGGCAGGAGACGTGTCCATCTTCTCCTGGGGTGTCTGTGCTTGGGGCTGGTGCAGCAGAGCTGAGATGATCTTTGTCACTTGGCTTGGGAGGTTGTGTCACTCTTTGGGGAGGATGTGATGTCAGCAGGACCCTCTTGGGTAAGGAGGTGATGCTCGGCATTTGTGGCATAATGAGGAAAAAAAAATTCCTGAAGAAATTATTTTCTTCTCCAGAGTTTGGGCTAATATGTCCTTATCAGTTCTTAACGGTACCTCAAGGCTTTTTCCTGGATGGCTTCCCTAGAGATGCAGAGAGTTGCTGCCCATGGCTGAAGTAGGATCAGCCACCACAGCCTGCTGTCCCCAGCCCTCTGGGGATCCACAGCAGCTCCAGCAGTAGTTATGGACAAGTCCCAAGCTTTTGATACAGGCCACACTTCGCTTTTCTTGGCAGGGATTCTGCTTCCTTCTCTTTAGCACACACTCAAGGGGTCTCGTGGATGGCAGATTGTTACCCAGCAAGTGCAACACAGGTGTTCCATGACATAGATGTACACATCATTTATCTCCAAGCACACCTGCTGCTGGCACACAGCTGGGTTTTTCAGGTGCTTGATTGCTCTCTTTACAATTCTTTGTTTAATTCTTCTTTGCAGTTGCAAATCTCTTCGTGCAGGGCAGGTGGTCTGTGAGCAGAAACCTCACATGAGTGCCCAATGTCCAGGTCTGCTTTGCTTTTTGTTTGTTTTAACAACCTGTGGCTCTCTCTCTCACCACAGGTGCTTCCTCTCTGCCAAAAAAAAAACCACCCTTGTGTGCCTGACTGGAGGGCCCTTGCTGCTGCCTCCAGGTGACCACTTGTACATGGGGATGGGTGATGCTTCCTGGAACTTTAATCACATACAGTAACAACAGTTTCACCAGCCCGCAAGGGGCTGGGCTGCTGTCTGGTTTCTTTCTTTCTTCCTGGCTTTCCTGTTGACTTTTGTTTCTATTTTTTTTTGTGTTTGTTTGGTTGGTTTTTTTGGGTTTTTTTGGTGGGTTTTTTTCCCCCCATTACTCCTCTGCAAAGAAAGCCCCTTTTCCCTGGGTCTGTCAGAAAGTAAGTGCTGCTGGGTTTGATGCCATTTCTACTGGGGATCAGAACTGAATCACTGAAAATGGTTTAGGAACTGGGTTTATTTCTCATGCTTCAATGCATGTTGGTGAGTGAAGAAAGCTCCTGTTAGGCCTGCTGAGATATGTCAAATCCATGTTTTGTTAGGCTGGGAGACTTGTGACATCTACCTTAAATAAAGCAAATAAAAGTACAATGGAAATGAATGTGCTGGCCAATGAGGATGGGACAAAAATTCATCAATTCTAGGTTCTCACTCAGCTGTAGAGTGAGCATGCAGTGCATGTCCTCAGAGGTGTGGTGGTGGGTGTGCTGGGACAGCCTGTACAGTTAAAGGATCCTCCAGGAAGGGCTATTGCCTTTCTTAATAGGAATATCTAATTTCTTTCTTGTCTCTGACAAATAGTAAATTTTATTATGAATCAATCCAGGGTACCAAACTGGCACCAGATATTCCTCTCCTCTGTGTGGAGGTGCCCTTTTTCTTGGCCCTCTTTGCTCACAGATTGAGTTGATTTCCAGGCAAGGCCACCTTTTCCTCTGCTAATGAATATATCCTTTAAAGGCAAGGCAAAAGCATATTGTCAGCTGGGATACAGCTGCAGGAGGGCTGTCACACATCACTTTTTTACTGACTTCTGTGCTAAAGTATTGCATAGTACAAAGCAATTTTGCATAGCAACACAGAAGAAAAAATGAAATTGCTGTGACAATTATTTGATTAGGAAAAGCCCCAGAACAAGCAGGACCTCCAGGAAAAGGCTCTGATTTAAGATCAACACTTGTACAAATAATTCAGATTGGTTAATGTAAGCACTGATGACCAGCTCCAAAACTGGGGGGAGAAGGTGGATAATCAGATTAATTAAAGAATCTCCTTGGTTTTCATATGTTCTGGTTTGGCTGTTCATCTTCTAGACAGTATTTTTAGAATAGGCTGTCATTGTTTGACAGAGGACCTGAGCCAAATAAATGATCACTAGCATTAATAACATATTTTATTAGTAATTTAGTTAGTAATTTCTGTTGTAGTGTCACTTGTATGATATGGCTAAGGAAGAAATAAAAATACTCAGACAACCAGTTACTTGTGCCGAGCATCATATAAGAGAAGTCAGGAGAGCAGACAGGTTGATTAGAAAGTAGAAGTAATTTCTCTTTTCTCCCAAACCTACATATGTTTTATTTTGCTCACAGCTAGGGTTACAGAACTCTGATTGCTGTCGAACTGCAACCTAAGTTGCTAATGACTGAGGTTTATCTTTATATACTAGGGCCAGCCTATGTCTGTATTTAATTAATGACAAATAATTAGCAGGAGACAGGAACAAGGAATCAAGAGACAAAATCATGCAGAGATAAGACAGAGTAACAAGAATTCACCTATTTTTGATCAGGGCTTAGGAGGAAGTGAATTCAGGATTCATTTTCTCTGCTTACTCACATCCATTTGACAGAAGGAATGGGAAATGAGAGGGAGCTGAGGCATCAGAGCTGGAGAATGAGCTGAATTTTGGATATTTTTGATTTCTCAGTCATTTTGTGAAAAGCTCTCAGGGGCTTTTTCATGGGGTAAGAACCTCTTCAGTTTCTCAGTGTCAGTCACAGCAGACATTGCCTGGATGTCTCACTGTGTTGCATGGCTGGAGCTCCTCTGGGGACACGGGAGTCACAGAAGGAGCACCAAAATGACTGTGCTCTGACAGGTGCATTGTTCTGCTGCCCATGGTGTCTCCTAGTGCTCCAGAGGGACATCCCATTGCCAGGCACTGATGCCATGTTCCTGAGGATGAGCAGGTGCTGTTGGGTCCCTGTGAGGTGTCACTGATGGTAACTGAGGGGTGACACTGGACTCTCCTTGCCACAGCACTGCTGACTCTTCTTGCTGCTCTTAACCCCTGAAGGATTGCATTAAAACTTTCCATTCCACTTTCATAAGGAGGAATGGAAAGTTTCAATGAAGGTTTCAAAATTTAGTCTCAAATTACAAGCATTGTTTTTCAAACAAAGGGAAAAATACAAGGCTGAGACTCCAGCAGCATGCAGCTTTTCCGGTGTGAAGTGAAGCTGTGGTTTATGAGCCCCTTGCTGCCCCCCTTTCCTTTGCAAAGCTGCAGCGCTTACAGGGGTTTGCAGAATGTCAAGTGTAAGAGTCACCCACCAGGTACTCACACTATTTTTCCACAGTAGCTGTGTGTTTCCAATTCGGTGGCCAACACTCCCCACTCTTCTGGGTACTCCTGGTGTGCACGTCACACACCTCAAAATCCAGAATGCAAACCACAAACACTCCTGTGCTCTCACCTCCCCTTGGTGCATCCATTTATCTGACCACAGTCTTGAATATCTCCATAATCTCCAGGCTTGTTGGTACCTCAGCTGAAAGTTTGAGAGAAGACCTGGAAATGTTGGGAGTTTTCCTTGTGGGAAACTTCTTCTCTTGATGCTGTAGGGCTTGTTTGTGCTGGCAGTCAGTAAATCAGCAGTTTGTGATGGTATCTTTTGGGGACTGGTGACAATATACTCTGCCAGTGCCCCAGCTTTGATTATCAGTGGACAGGCTGATTTTCTGCCTCTCTAATCTAAATGCCACAGATCCAGACTAGAATTTAAAAAACAACAACAACAACAAAAATCCTAATATTTTTCTAACTCTATATAGACTTAAGAGAAGGTAAATTTTCTGCTTGGCTCCAACATATACTTTTTTTTTTTGTCTGAACCGTTCAAGTAGGTGCACTGGTCTCCTTAACACAATCAGATTTCTGTTGGGTTCAAGGCACTGTTTGATTGTTGTCCTCTAAGTTCAGCTCCCTTCCAGTGTCTCATAGCCTTGGTGCAATCCCCACAGCTGACATCTTCTGTCACCACCAGTCCGGAGTCTTGCCATGCCTGGTCTCCTTTGCTGCACACTGACCTTCTTATCTTCTTTTCTTGGGCAGGAAATCCTGGTGGAGATTCCTCAGGGAGTTTCTGGGTCCATCTGTGTGGTACTTTCCCAGAGCAGGACATTGCTGTGCATCTTCGCTGTTGAAATCTTTGAGAGGGAACTAATTTCCACAGCAGGTCACAGCTAATGGAATGGAGGAAAGGTTCCCATTTCTGTTCTTCACTTCTCCTGCTGGCAGAGCTGGCAGGATGGAAACCCATGGCTTGCTGGAGAAAACTTGCTTCATCCATTTTGTGGACCTACTAATAGTGTTTGCTGGCTTATACAGCTTATTTCTTTTCAATTTTGCATTGATTTGAAAAAAAACCCAGCCCCTCTGTTGAATTACACCTGTAAGATGCAAACCTAAGCCACAATACCCTGATCAAAAAGGACAGCAGCTGGTTTAATGCTCTCTTGCCATCCATAAAACAAACTAGATTTTGTGTTGAGTTTCACTTTTAACAGTCTGATCCCCACCAGTACTGCAAAGAAAAGTGTGTGATTACTGTCCCCATGCCTGTTCTCCTGCAGGCACCACTCCCTATTTGTGAGTGTTGGACTCAGAGGTCAAATGGCTAATCACGTCTAAAACAAATCCTGCAAAGTTTGTTTTCATGTACATTAATTTCTTTGCATTTCGGTGTTCTAAATACAGAACTGCAGAAGGATTTTATAAAGACTGGGAAATACAGGGGAAGGTGAAATTTGGGGTAGGTCATTGTGTTGTGTGAAAGGAAATCCAGTCCTAACTCGCCTATAAAGTTTGGGTTAAGACATGGGAACATTAACTCTTTGCCCAGCAGGAAAAGCAAATTGGATGTCAGCAGGTAGGAAGGAAGGAAGATATAAAACAGAGAACACAGCTTTGCCATTGTATGGTCCAGTCTATAGCCAAGGCATGGTCCAGTTCACTGCATAAATCCTGAATGCTGTGTGTTGGTCTCACCCCCCATTTCACAGAGGGGACTCAAATAAGAAGCAGTAGAGCAAGAAAAGGTTCAGAGTAGGACAAAATATAGGATCAGAGGTCTGGGATGGGTTTTGTGTGGCTAGGACTCTTTACCCTGAAAACATGTTTTAAATGGATTTACACTAAAGGTTTCCAGGGTAAGGAGTGTCTGGAAAGGAGTGGAGAGGGATTGATTATTCCCTGGCTTTTCCAGTAGAGAAAGTAAGGGGCAGCAGGTGAAGCTGATGGTGGGTGAAGCTGAAAGCAAAAGAAATCCTCCACCCCAGGATGTCCCTGACAAAGGACACTGTGGATGCAGAGCCTGGAAAAATGCTTCGAAGAGAGGTTCATTGTGAGTTACTCAATAGACAGCAACAGGCTCAGGAAATCTATTAAGTTAAAAATAGACTCAATATTAAGGGAAAGCATCATATATGATTTTCTTGTCATTATTACTTAGCCATCTGCTCACAGCCAGTGCTGGAGACAGGATGGTTGTCTGGATGAACCTTTGCTTTGAACCAAAGCAATCATTTTTATATTCTTAAATGTGAGATCTCATTACAATGTGTCATTTTAAGGAAGCCATTTGTTACAAAACTCCACATCCATTTCCTCTGAAACACTATTAATTTTCCAATTATCTCATTCTTTAATGCTGGACACTTTAATCTTCCTTAGATGTTCACCCTGCACAAGGACACTTATCCCAACAACAGATCCTGTGGTTTTTCACAGAAGAACATTTATTCCTCCTGGAGAAGGGATAATGGCCAGGAAAGATGTTTGATCCTGGGCAAACTTCAGTTTCTGTTCCAGATTTGGAAAGCAAGGAGTGACCCAGGTTTGGGGACCAGGAGAATTTGCACAGAGGAAGCTTCCTTCCCCTGGCATCTCCTTGGGGATGTCACCCTGGGCTCTGCACAGTGGGATGTGACCCATGTTTTTAATTGTATCAAACTTATCCTGGCTGTGGCAATGATAGATGTCAGATTAAAATGAAAGGACCTGAGGAAAGGCATCTATTTTAGTAATGGCTGTTCCACCACTGCTCTGACTCATTTCCTCCTGCACCCAGATGACTTGAGACATGTATTTTAACAACAGGAATGTCATTTGCAGCTCATTGCTCTGGGCAGGAATATGCAATCCCAGCTTCCAGGAATATTGTGTGTCAATTTTTATTTTTTTTTAAAGTGACTGATAGGAAATATCCTAACTTGAACTTTGCATTCAGTGTTGATGTTAAGGCATAATGTTTTGAAGCCCCATAGCTGGGCATCAGTGTCTTGCTAGGACATCAGTCAGTGAGTTTACCTTGTGCTTGCTCTGGATGATTGCACTTGGGCTTTGTTGAAGAATGGCAGCAGTTCTTCCTGTGACCCTGCCTGTAAGTCAGGAGCCCCCAGAGCTCAGCATCTCATCCCTGATGTGCCTGAAAAGGGGTCAGGTATTGATAGGACAAGGGGAAATGGCCTCAGGTTGAGCCAAGGGAGGTTCAGTTGGATATTAGGAAAAATTTCTTTGCTGAAGGAGTGGCTAAGAAGCGGAACAGGCTGCCCAGGGCAGTGGTGGAGTCACCATCAGTGATAGTGCTCAAAAAACAAGCAGACATTGCATTTTGGCATTGAGGTATTGGGTCAAAGGTTGGACTTGATGAACTTGGGGATAATTTCCAACCAAAATGATTTTCTGATTCTGTGCTATGGTGGCACTCAGCTCTGGTGCTGCCATGTGGAAGAGCAGCGTGCACCCAGCTCCTCTGGGGATGCTGTGCCTGTTCCCAGAGGCACCTGCCCAGCAGGATGCTTTTGTGCTGCATTTCATGCTGCCTGCACAGCCCACAGCCCCGGCTCTCCGAGCTGGGAGGGCACAGCAGGATGTGTGGTGGGTGAGATCACACGTACAGCTCAGGTCAGAGATGTCTCTTAAGCCACAGCCCTCCTCCCTGCTGCGCCCTGCGGGGAGGGAGGGTGGTTGCTCACCACATTTTGGTGCTCGACCTCCTGGCTGGATGTTTTAACCACCAGCAGAGAAGAGGAGCAGAAAACCCAGCGTGGCTTGCAGCTGGGGCAGGGTAAGGCTGGCTCCTCCAAGCTCTCAGCGTGGAGCAAGGGGTGGGATGGGACAGGGGCTGGTCCTGCAGGGTGCCCGTGGTGGCTGGCACCGGCCTGTGGGCTCAGCACAGAATCACAGAGTTGTTCAGGTTGGAGAAGAACTGTAAGATCATCGAGTCCAACCCTACACTCGGCACTGCCAGGGCCACCACTAAAGCGTGTCCCCAAGTGGCACATCTGCATGTCTTTTAAACCCCTCCAGGGGTGGGAACTGCACCACTGCCCTGGATGGTCTCTGCCAGGGCCTGACAACCCTTTCAGTGAAGAAATTTTTCCTAATATTTGATCTAAAACTCCCCTGGTACAACTCCGGGCCATTTCCTCTTGTCCTTCCTTTTCTTTGGAGGCATCCATTGCTCCCAATTCTCTGCAAAGGGAATTCCAGAATTGTTTGGTGCTTCCCAGCAAAGCTCAATCCCTTGAAAACATCTGTACTGCAAAACTTCTTCAGATTTCTCCAGGATTAAGTTTTTTGCTGCCTGATGCAGAGGTTCAGTTCAGGGCAAGACAAAACTTAGCCCTGACTCATTGTTGGGGCCAAAAAAAGCCAAGGAGACAAACTCAGAGGTGCCTGTGTCAGTCTGGCTGCCTGAGAGCTCCCACCAATCCAAGGAGCTTTTGGGAGAGGATGGAGAGGGCTTTGCCATCTAAACAAGTTTTCTTTGCTGATTGGCTTCCACCTGAGTGATTCCTCCTAGGGGTTTGGGGGTTTTATATTAAATGAACTAAATAATTTTGCTGTGTGAGATCCCTGTCGTACCTGGCAGAGAAAAGATTCTGAGCTGATGTCATCAGTGGGATTTTTTTGGGAGTGTTTCATATCTGGTTTTAATTTATTAACTAGATCAGAAAGCATAAATTAGTAATAATTATACTCTCTCTCTTAAAACTGTGATGCAGCCCCCTTTCATGCACATGTGGATCTTAAAGGCTAAATGAAAAGCTGAACTTTACTAGAAAAACACAAATTCCTAAGCTAAGGGAGGAATGTTAAGGCTCCTGTCATCTTGCAAACATTTAAAGCATGGGTGAGTTTTGCTTCAGGTGAAAGATCCACTGGTGTATGAACCCAAATTAACCTTTCTCATAGCAAGGCAGTAGAGGAGAAAATTACATACATTACAGTCAAATTTATTTTTGACTTGGTCCAATATGTGGACTTAAATTCACTTAAATGAATGCTGGAATAACAGATGTTTGTTTTTAGTCCCGCAGAAGCTGCAGATCTCACCCTGAGTGCACTCTTTGTATACTGACATACACAAGTACTTGTTATTTCAGCATAAAATATATACGTTAATATCCAGAAATTATATTAAGCAATAATTAGAATAATGTATTTTAAAAAACAATTTTATTGTTTATATAAACCAGAAATTTAACACATTGCTATTTTTGGCTTATTGAAATCTAGAGAAATAGGGGCAAAAAGTACTTTTGCTACATGGATGCAGTTTTTTTAATTCCTAGAAGGTTTTTTTTGGGATTTCCTTGCTGTTTCTGGGACATATCTGATTTTATACAGTGACACAAAAAGACATTTAGAAAATCCCATTTAACAGATCCGACCTGAATGCTTAGAAGTCCTGCTGAGAATCAATTTCTCCTGCCAGGACAACATATTTAATAAACAGCTGCAGTGCACAGAGCTGTTCTAGGCAAGGATAAATCCAAAGGAATTTAAACAGCACCTGTGGATAATGTATCCTCCTTTCTTTTTGCACACATTTCAAGTTGATTAATTTAACAGAGATATTATCCAGCCTTTCTCTGTTATTGTGCCTCACTCAGCAGTTTATGACTGAAAATTTATTTTTTTTAATATGTTAGGAGCTTTAAACTCAGACACAACTTTACTCTCATGTCAATAATTTGCTTTCAGTTAAATGTTTTCAACTGCACCTGATTTGATTTACTTTTTTGTATCGCAAAAACATAGACCACCCACATAAAAATGACTGAGCAGCTTAAAACAATAAAGAAAAATCTAGCATTTCCAAAATTAGATTAACAACTGAGATATTCAGTAAAGACTGGCCATTTTAAAAAAATGCATTTACAGAACTTTAACAAAAACATGAAGAATATTTACTGCAATACCTGAAGTATCTGTGTTTCTGCTCTGTATCTATCCTTCGAATATTTTAATGCTTTCAACATCTGCACTGTTTATTGAGAGAATAACTGGATTATATTTTATAATATAGAATACATATTCTGTATTTTCTTTGTATAGAATCTATATATTATATATATTATATATATGTTCTATAACATGTTCTATATAGAATAGATATAGATATACTATAAAATAGAAAAGTAATAATAGTAATAGTAAACCAGACTATTGCAACATGTAATTTTTGATCTCTTTACAATTTCTTGCCCAATGATTTGTGGAGCTGAGCACAACATAGGTGAAGTTTTGTTCTTGAGCCCATACATCTGCAAAACCCTCCTTGTCCTTTTGTTCGAATTTTGTGGTGTCTTCTTTTTGTCATTTAAGAGGAAATAGTTTATTTAAATTTGAAGCAGGGCATTTGGGCTATATGCATAAAATCCCATTATTTTTCCTTCTGTTCCTTGCTGCAGGAAGGATCGTGACAGTGGGAGACAGGAGAAGGCTGATCCATCATTGGAAGGAATCAAGGAATAAATTAGGGACCCTCATGTGCCAGGACATGGTGGCAGAAGTGACACTAATGGACAATGCTGTCACCTGGATCTCTCTCTCTATGGATCCAGGGATCATGCTGTTAGCAGAGATGCACAGAAACACTTTCCCATTAATATTCAAGTTGGAAACACCATGCCACGACAGAACACGGCATCCCTGACCCTTGGCTGGCACCATCACTGTGCTCTCAGCAAAGAAGTTGCAGATATCAGGGAATTGGGATAATTTTTTAGCATCTTTTCATTAGTGTTTCTGTTTTGTGCTCATTTATGCTCTGGGAAAAAAAGTCTACGAAATGGGAATCTATTTTTATCCATCAGCTCTCACAATTGTGAAACCTGCTGCTAAAATCTCTCCCAGTTTTACTGTATAAAACACTATTGATCATTACAGAAATTACTATTATTTTTTCATAATTTCTACTGGTAAAGTGCCCAAACCTGTGTTTCAGCATCTTTGGCTGTCACTGTCCTCTCCTGTTTTCACTGCACACAGGTGATGTAGAGTCTGGGTGGGTTTTGGTTTTGCTTTTCTTTTTTTTTCACATACAAAGGGAAAGTGAAGACTAGTTGGGGAATTCAGACACTGAGCAAATTCTTTGCTGTGGGGGAGCAGAGAGCTGAGGGGGAAGTCCCTATCCTTTGTGCTTGTGTTATTGGGGTTGGGCTATAAGGAATAAACCTTTGCCCGTGGGAAGTATCAAAGGGGTTTTCTTACAGCTGTCGTGAAAAATGTACATATCATAAAAACCATCTTCTTCTGGGGCAAAGCTCTGTTCACTACTTGCAGGGTAGGAAAATGATGGTTTTAGTTAATTTGAGCTCTCACAGAGGATAAATGGTGATGTATGGGGATCAGAGATGCTCAGAGTCTCCTTCCTGCTCTGCCTGTGGTGGGATGGGGTCTCCTGCTGGTGTCCCCACAGGCTGGGTGGCCTGAGAGTTTGGGTGAGTGTCACAGCCTGGGAAAGCTGGCTCAGCATGATCCACTGCATGATTTAGGGGAGGCACCAACAGCTGGGCTCAAGACCAAGCTCTACAGAAAAATCAGTACTAAAGTGGAAAGCAGCAGCACCCTGTGGCTGGGAGGGAGGGGGAAGCCAGAGTGATGCTGCTCTGCCACTGCGATGCCCTGCACCCACAAGCTCATCCCAAAACTGTGTTAGTCCCAACCCTGGGGACTCTGGCCCACCTTCCCCTTGTCCTCACTGTAGCTGACACAGTGCTGGTGCCTGTGTGTGAGCAGATGTGAGGCTGGGGGTGCATCTGAGAGTGAGTGCTCGATGCCTGTGCTCAGCAGGATGCCAGATTTCCAGCCCCAGCTCTGCCTTGGCACCCTGGGCAGCAGCTGAGCCTTGTTAACACCCCTTGGGAGACCTTCCCTGCTTCTGGCATCACTCAAAGCTCAGCACACATGGGCATTGCTTGGGGCTCAGCATGCAGGAATGTCACACAGGGGTCAGGGCATAGAGGTCGCTTGGGGCTCAGCACACCCAGGCATCACTCACTGGCCACACTGTGCTGCTGGGCTCGGAGCCAGCCCCTGAGTGCCTGTTTGCTCTCAGAGGTGGTGTTGACCTTCAGGCTATGCCAAGTGTTTGGCCTTGTGTGCATGGCTTTGTCTGGTTTTCCTCTCCCCATCCTGGGTGTTTGCAGTCTCCCATGGGAGAAGGCACCCTCCCAGATCTGCTCACCCCTGGAGTTTTTGCTCTGCCTTAACTCTTTCTTGGTTGGAGGCCATGGTTCCTTGCTTGCCACACAACCGTGTCCCTCACTGAGCAGTACCAAAAGACACCAAACTGGGGAATAAAATAACTGAGTGATACATTCACTTTTGGTACTGAATAAACCTGCACAGGATCTTTACAAGTTTCGTCTTCTCCATCCCTGCTGGTTGCTCTAAGTGTTTGTTTTTATCAAATCAAATTTTTATCAACCAGTATTAACAGGGGCAAAAAAAGCACCTTTGTGCTGTCCTACAGATGAACAGAGGAGACCCAAGGAGCTCAGTTTTCCAGCCCATCTGAATCCCTTTGGTGCACCAGGCCCTTCCCCCTGTGCAGAGCCAGCTGTGGCATTTGCCCTGCTCACTTTCCTTTAAGAAATGCTCAGGATGCTGCAGACTCCAGCTTGGTCCTTTTGCCAGCTGTTGTGCCAAGGAAAATGTTGAAGTCATGGTCGGTTGCAGGAAAGAAATGTCTGTTTTGTGGTAGAAGCCCACGTCAGCCTCATGCTCAGCCGTGCGCAGGGGAGGCTCCGTGGCTCCTCCCTGTCCGAGGCAGGGGGGCAGTGGGATTTACTGGGATTTTCTGGGATTTACTGCCTGTGGATGCGAAGCCACAGCCTCCGCCGCAGACCTGGGAAGAGACAGCGTCCGTCAGTGGCAGGAGCCCCTCCCGGCTCACCCCGTCCTGGGCTGTCGCAGGGCCCGGCACCCCTCAGGGTGCTGGCGGGATACTCACGGTGGAGGCGGAGGGCAGCGGGCACCAGGCCCAGCAGGAGGAGCAGGGCACCCGCGGCCAGGGGGATCCAGACCAGGGGACTGCAGGGACCTGGGAGAGGAGAGGACTCAGCAGCTGGCACCACCCTGCCCCAGCAACTTTGGGGGATGGAGTGTGGGGTGGGGAAGGGAGAGAGGCAAGGCAGCTCCTCAGAGGAGCGGTGGAGGATGTGACCGTCAGCTTGGGGTATCCTCTGAAGGATGCACTACAGAATCACAGAATGGGTAAAGTTGGAAGAGACCACAGTGGGTCACTTGGTCCAACCTCCCTGCTCAAGCAGGCTCACCCCAGAGGACATGGCACAGGACCGTGTCCAGATGGCTTTTGCATATTTTTGATAAGGGAGACTCCACGGCCCCTCTGGGCAGCCTGTTCTGGTGCTCATTCCCCCTCACAGTAAAAAAGGCATGGCAGGGAGCTTAGCTCTGAGGTCACCATAACCTAAACTGAAATACATCCTGGCCCCCAAACCTGTGAGTATTCCAGGGAATCCCTCCTACAGGCAGAAGTCAGCTCTGCCCAGAGCAGTGTGTTTATCTGGACCCAGACACCCACTCCCACAGGGTGACATTGTGGTGGTCCCCGCCCCAGGACAAACTCCAGCTGAGCCCTCAGGACCCCAAGAGCTCAGCAAACCCCTTTATCCAGGCAGCCTGAGCTGGGGCAGTGCCATACCTGTCCTGCTGGCAGCTTTGCTTTTGGTTATCCGCGGCACGGGCTTTTTGGACACCGGTGTCTGTGTGGTCTTTGGAGGCAGAGGTAAAGTGT
>NC_031771.1:63444611-63481426 GCF_001522545.3 Parus major
CACTGAGTGTAGCAGAGATCTCCAAAGGCAGGAAAGAGGGGCTGTAAATTTTGGCGCTTGGAACAAGCCCCATCCAGTGACCCCGGCAAAGGGCTGTGTCACTCACAGGGGTGAGCTTGACCTGAGCCTCTTGGGGGTCACAGAATTACCAAGAGCTTTTAAAAGTGTTAATAAAGAATGTACCAGGTAAAGGAGGGGAGAAGGCTAATGCAGGGAAAACCCCCAAACTTGCTTGAGTGACATTTGCTGCCAAGCATTGTCTCACCAGCATTGCACAAAGTCATGGCTAGCCGGAGATTTCAGCGGCACTGCAATTTTTTAAGGGATCTCTGGATCTTTTCCTTGTTCACATTGTTCTAATCTTTGCTCAACATTTGATTTTTTTTTTTTTTCCTGATAAAATGAGGGCAGGATTTGTTATGGTGTATCTGAATTACAACAGAACACATTCATTTCTGAATAAAGTTGGCCAGGAAAATATGCCAGTAATGTCATTAAATAGCTGCATGTCTGACTGCTCAAACCATATTTATTAAAAAATTTAGATGATTGAAAACTATTTTATTTTTCAGTTTCCAGGATGTAAATTCCTACAGAAACAACCATTCTTTTACATGAAAAGGTGAGGTATCAGGGCTTTGGGATTTATCTGGACAACTTCCCCCTTACATTATAATAGACTTAGGGAAAAGAAACTTAAAGAAAATTTGTTTTATCATGAGAACTAAAAGGAAAAAAGGAAAACATACAGCAAAGCCAGAGTCCTCCCAGAGCACCTGCTGCTGTTTACTTTGTAATTGGTGTCCTTGATCAAGCCGTTTCAAGCCTGTTTTTCATGCTCTGCACAGAGATATGTGCCCAGCTGTTAAAAAACAATTCTCCTTTATCTTAAACCAGGATTTCTCTGAGCCTGCAAGAATCCAAAATGGGATTTCTCATCCTGTTCAAGGTACGGAGTATATTTGCAAAAAAAAAACCCAGAAAAACTGGGACACTGGCTCTGCTTTAGAGTCAGAAGCTATAGCGGCATTTTGGTTAAATAAGTTATTTGTATCTTAGTTAAATAAGTTATTTGTCTCCCTAAAAGTCCACAAAAATAGAGGCTGAATCCCACTTCAAATACATTAGTTTTTCTGCATCAACTACTGCTCTGTGGTCAAAAGGAAAATGGGCTGAAAAGAGCTTCTGTGTTACCAGATGTCTGTAAAGCCTCTCTCCACCCATGACACCTGCAGAAAAATGTCATTTCTGTTTGGATCTCCCCAGGGATAGTGGGTTGTGAGCTTTGAGGAATAAATCCCATTTCAGTATTTTTTGTGAAGGATGGTCTTGAAAGCTGCCATCAGATCCACCCCAGAGATGTGAGGGGTGATACTCTCTGGCCTCGCTGCTCTTGTCACTTGGAGCGAGCGTAAGGAAGAATTATGGCATGGAAGACCCTGTGAGCTGAGCAGGGCACACACCCAGCCTCTCATCCAAAGTACAGCAGGGAGTGAGAAAAATGCAGGGCATGGCAATATCAGGTCTTCCCGTGGAAGTCTTAAAGCACTAGGACCAATGCTGTCCTCAAGGCGTGCCCACAACAGAGCGGCTGCTGATGGCAAAAGGACTATCACATGAAGCTGACCTAAATTTCAGCTATTTTCTGCATTTTCTGCTTTATCCAGTCTCTTCAGAAATTCCCCAGAGCCCCAACCTTACAACTCAAAACTGGGAAGAATCTACCAAAACTAACCACCCCTGTCCCAGGGAGCCTCATCACAGCCTACTGGTGGCACATTTTGGAACCCCGAGGGTGCTGCTTACCCACTCTGAGCTGTGTCCCACTGCCCAGGAGGAGCTGGGAGGACTGGGAGATGGAGCAGTAGTAAGTGCCGCTGTCTGAGGGATGCAGGTGGCTGATGTGCAGGCTGTAGGAGCTGTGGGCTCTTGCCTCATGGACACTGAATTTGTCCCGGCTCACGTTTGTGCCGTACGTGGCTTTGCCCAGCATGTTGGAAAACACCAAGAACTCGAAATGTTGCCTCTCCTGGCTCCAGCGGTACCAGTACACCCCAGTATGCTCCTTCTTCACCTCACAGAGCATTTCGGTTTTACTGTTAGTTTGGGTTAGAAGGTGCTCTGGAGTTTGGGTTAAAAGTGTATAAAAACCTAAGGAAAAAGAGAAATATACAGTTATTATTTTAATTTCATTATTTTTCTTTCAGCCAAAGTATAGATTTTCTTTATGGGCTTAATAAAATCACGTAGACACACAGACCAGGGGGGTCACAGAAGTGAGAAACAGGAGCATTTTTATTAGGATGCTCCCATATTCCCTCAGAGGCCTTTTTGGGTTCTCCAGCTATTTTTTTGGCCAAGCCAAATTATACAGGCAGACTTTTCTCTATGACACTCATCTATGGAGGAGGCTCACTGGCAGGGAGAGGGATGGAGGGATGGTTTTGAGGGTGTCCTCAGGGCTATATATGCAGGGAAGAGCATCCCTGCCTGCTCCTGTGGATGCCCCTCTTCTGCCCTCCTTACCTTTCTCATTTTTCAGACATTTCATCCCTTTTTCAACAAATTTTTTGTGCCTCTTAACTGGTTTGCCAGGTTATTCTTCTAACTGAAGATGTAACTCTGATAAACATTGCAGGGGCAGAAAAAGAGACCAAAAAATGTGCAAAATATCTCAAAATGAGCCAATTTGATATTAGTTTTCAGACAGTAATATTTTTCAAAGGAATTTTGAGACATGGGGAAGGAGAGGGAGTGAGGGGCAGTGGTGAAGTTCAAAGATTTGGTTTGGCATCACCAAAGCCCTGTTTGGGCTTTGCAGCTTTTGTGGAAATTATCTGAGTCTTGTTTGGCCCAGGGAGATGTGAGGGATGTCTGTGTCAGTGAGGATGTGTCCTTGTGGAAAGGAAAACAGGTAACTTGTGATCCTTGCTGTTCAGCAAACAGTCCTGCAAAGCTGCAGATACTCTGAGACCGAGTGAAAAACAGCCCTCTGAAGATAAGGACACTCCTGCTTCCCCCGTCTCTTTCCCAGGCATGTTTTAAAGCTGTGCAAACAGCTCAATAATATATGTTTCTTGTCTTTTTTTACCTTAAAATGTTCCTTTTTCTTCAAAATCCTGAAGTTGTGTACAGCAGTTTTTTCAGGCTCATGCAGCCCTGCTAACCCAGTGCTGTGGGGATGACCCAAGTACACCTAAAGCCATAAATGTGGCACAAGGTCCTGATGTCTCCCATGTTCCCAATGGGAAGAGAAGAGGGCTCTGGTAACTGACAGGGGTCCAGAGCCTTCCTCTGTCCCCACACCAATGGCTCTATCACTGCCAGTCCTGCAGAACACTAACATTGCAATGCCAGAATTCAAGTGTTGCACAGCAGCTGGAGCATTTCACCATATCCTCTGGCTCTGTGACAACATTAATGTCTCCTTATTATTAAAATACATAATTTTAAGGTTTTAGAGCGTAATTCTCTCAAATTTTGCCCTGGCAAACACCTGTGTGTTTTTTAGAAGATGAAATGTGTGTGGCCACGGCACAGCAGGGCTTCAGGGTCTCCTTGAGTACCCTGAAGTCTGGCTCTGCTGGGCATGGGAAACATAACTCTTCATGAAAACTTATCCTTGACCTGTTGGAGACACTATCTAAGTTATATAAATCAGAAAAGATAAGAAGAGATTCTGGAAGATCTCAGCTCAGTGCCAGTGGTCAAGCCAGGAGTGAGCTGGGATGGAGACAGAGCAGAAAACTCATTTTCAGTCATATCTTTAACCCCAAAACCTCCCTGTTCCCTTCCCTGGTGTGTATTCAAGGGGACCATGGGGAATCATGGTGCTTGGCCAGACCAGTCTGCAGCACCTTAAAAATGCTTCATTTTCCTTTTGCATGGGCAAAGCAAACTCTCATTTATTGAGCTTTTCTCAGTGGGATTCCCACCTCACAGATCTATAAGGGTATCAGAACCTGTTAGGCAGAATGATTTTATAACACACCAGTTCCAGCTGTGGCCCTTAGGAAATACTCAGTCTTTGGATGATTTGGAAAATTTGATGGGATGTTTATCATCTTCATGTTACACAGGCAGTGGAGAGAGGAGCTATTTTAACTTCTCCATTAGCAGCTTCCTACAGTCCATCTGCACTGAGGGCGCAGCAAAAACTCTGTTGTGTCTATATCATTATGTATTGAAATATGAGTAGAATATAGAATAGAATAGAACAGAATAGAATAGACTATTTCAGTTGGAAGGGACTCACAGCAGGTGCTGGTCCTGCTTCCTGACCAGTTCAGAACTGACCAAAACCTAAAGCTTGTTATGGATAGCATGATCCAAAATTATTGGAAATAGGTAATAATATCCTGTAGGTCTACAGTGTGATGGTATATTTAATCTTCCATCGTCCAGCTGCTGGAGTGTGGTGGAAGAGAGGCTCCAGCATGATTTTAGGTGCCCTCAACCCTTAAGAGATGATCCCCTCTTACCTGGGATCTGGAGGCAGATGTAGAGATGGAGCCATGGCCGGACCATGGTGGCGGACTCGGTGACGGAGGGGTTTTGTGCCAGCTCTCCCTTTCCTCTCGCTGTCACCCCTTGGTGGCAGGGGTGGCTTCACCTCAGGAAGTCCTTGCCCCTCTCTGTGCAGATCTCTCACCAGCAGCTGCCAAAGAGCCTCTGCCACAGCAGCACCTGGAGCCTCAACCTGGCAGCTTCTTCTGCACCGAGCCCCAAACCTGAGTGCATCAGGGCAACAGCCCTATGCTCTTCTCCAGCACTTCACAGGGTACCCTTAAAGCCCCTTTGGAAATAAAACCAAGAAAACTCACTGATTTTTAATTATGATACCTTCATATTTCACCACCTAGTTATTCCTCCTTCTTTTAATCTACTTTTACCAAAAAATTACAAATGTAGGACCATGGCCTTAAAGATAAAAGCAGGAAATAATGAATTTTGGCTGTTTCCCCCCCTTTTGAAATTAAAAAAAGCATTTAAAACAAGGAAAAGATGCAATTTGAACCGTGGGGTTGTTTTCTTCAGCAGAATTTATAGCAGGAGGTGTTTTTCTCTGGAAAATGGAGAATATCAGACCAACCCAACATAAAGCAGAGATGTGAGGCATCACAGAAAGCTTTGAAATCAAGAGCAGGAAACCTCAAACAAATTTGTGTCTGAAAAACCGCAAAAATGAGGAAATTCTGCTGGGGCTCCCCATCTCACAGCATGTGCTGCTTTGGTAGCTGTGACAGCACGTGGCTCATAGGCAGAAATACTTAAATGATAAAATATCAGAATGACTTTGAAATATCTGTGAGGAAGAGGTTTGAAGCACTTGGGGTTTAGGATTCAAAGACAAATGCATGAATTGAAATTACAGAGATGAACAGCAGGCTTCAATATTTTCATGTTTGGGAAAAAAATAGAAATCACTTATTATTTTTATTTATTTGCTGCCCTATTGGCTGCCAAGTGAGATTCAGTTTTCTTTTATGTCCCCCACATGCAGTTACTTGTTATCCCCAGCATCTCCTCAGAAAAGGGAATCTCACTTGAGGGCACTGAGAAACCTCCCCCAGGGTTGGGCTGGCAGATGAACAGGAAGAACAATATTGCATCTGTAAGCTTTTGGTCCGTTTTGTACCAGATTTTTCCATGCTGCTGTAGCACATCCTCTCCCCACTTCTGTTTAAATTGATTTCCTGCTCGAAGCGGGTTGCTAACTGCAAAACCCTTGCCACAATAGGCTCATCTGCTAAACTTTAGGGTGGGCTGAATTGCTCCTTAACTCTTTCATGGCAGGAGAAGGCAATTTTAGCATTTTCAAACTCATTTCAGTGCTTCAGCCCTTGATGTGGGTTGCAGCAACACTTGCCTCTGCTGTCCTCACATTCTGCTCATCTGTCCCCTTTTGCTTCACATCACACTGAGATTGTACCCTCCCTAGAGTGAGGTGAAACATTTCTTTTTTGTGAGGTGGGGGGGCAGGCAGTGCTTGTTATGAGAACTGCCACTGTAAATGAATTTTTTCTTTATCCCTGTGGTGAAGTCTGTGAGCTGACCCCAAAATCCCCAGCAGCTGCAATGGCTGTGTCCCTCTTGTCCCACTGCTACTGTCACCTCGAGCAACTTCTGCCTTCCTGGCAAGGACAAGAAATGTTCTCAGAGGTGGCTTTTGCCATCATTGCAGCCTTGGATATGAGGATTTTACACTGGGATGACTCCCCAGGACATTATAGCAGCTTTAGAGAGAGCAAAAGGAATATATAAAATGTAACAGCATAGTGTACTGGAACACAGATTAAATGTAATTTTTTAAAAATTGCTGTTTACCAGTGGCCAAGCTGTTCTCAGGACTGGCTGTTGCTCCTAGAAGAAAACATTTTGGAGGAGGAATACTTTTGTCTGGCAGCGTATCACCAACAAAAATCAAAGCACTGTGTGGACGTGCAGGAGACAGCTGCTGTTTGTAACATCCCCACACTGTTTGGGGCTGCTATCCTGGGAAGAAAATGGGAGGAAAGAAGAGTGTAAGTTGATCTTATCTGTTCACACAAGCAAGATTTGTCGGTGACCTTGTTGAGGAACAGCAGCTCCTAATCACCAGTGTTTGGCTCACGGTTGGGCCATGTTGGGGGGGAAATCATTGAGTTTTGGTGTATTTGTAATATGAAGCTGCACAATTTCTAGGGGAATTTTGGTTCTTTTTATGAAATTAAAGACAACCGTCCCTGTCCCCAGTGTAACCAAATCCCTGTGAACCCATCCTACTCTAATGGGGAACAGCCCCTCTTCTTTTTTCCAGCCTGCATCCTGCCCACCTCACCACACCATTCATTTCTGGTGCTTTCACTAATTTTTCTGCAATTTTCACTCTTTCTTTTCCCCCTGTTATGAGTTTCCTACAATAAAGTGTTTGTTTTGGGGGGCTGGAGCAAAACACTGGTGTAGAACAGGGTTTAGAGCCAAGAAGCAGGATCCAGCTTGGACTTCGTCTCTGTTGAACTCCCATGCTGCAGAGGAGGTTAATTGCAGCTGGGCTGTAAATTCCAGGCCAGAGAAAACAGCTACCATAAAAATAGAGAAAAATTCATTCTCTCTGTGCTTTTGAGGCTAAAAGGACTGATTTTGGGGGTCAGGGAAGGCTGCTCAGCCTCCAGACCAGTCCAACACAAGCCAGTACTGCAGTATGTTGAAATAAGGACTGCTCTGGGGGTAAAGGGGTGCAGGATTAAAATTCCCTGGAGCTCCAACAGCCATGTGTGGACATATTTTTTTCCTTTCAAAATTTTTTTAAAGTGGTTTTATGCTAGTGGAGGGTTTAACTTCTGAAGTATCTCATTAGAGGTAAAATCAATAACGAAAATGATGCATTTTCACTGAGACGATTGGTACCTTTTTCTGGCTGTAATAGCAGAAAAAACCCCAAAACAAGTGGGTCATATTTTCTAAACTTCTCCAAGCTAAGATGTGGTTTGTATGGTGAGGTTGGGGGGTCTATCTGCTTTTGCAGGTGCAGATTTACAGCTGCCATTGAGCTGATGTAATACCACAAAGGAGGCTCCTGACATCTCATGGGGTAATCCCAAGGACCATGCCAGTGTATGATGGGCTGGGCTGTGGCACGGAAAAATGCTGCTTTTAAAGACCAGGTGCCAAACTGGATCTAAATAATGACTTGAGTGAATTTTCCTGTCATTTCATCCCTCCCTGGCAAATAGATCTGTGCTTGGGGGGCGGTTTGGTGGGACTGTGTTTGTTACAGGTGTCAGGTGTGAGTTTTGTGTGTGATCTCCTCACAAACCCCAGGTGCTAATGGGGTGTACAGTGGGCCATGGAGGGATTTGGAAGGATGGACGATCAGAGGACAGGCTCCAGCTCTCCCTCTTCAGGACATTTGGTGCAAGCAGAAGTTCAGTGTGAATCATGACTAATCCTGGACCCCCCCAAACAGATAAGGGGCAGTGCAGGTGCTGCCGTGTGATCTCAGCTTCCCTAATCAGTGTTGAAGAGGATAAAGAAAGACAAGGAAAGTGTCCTTGGGAAGGCAGCACATGGAGGAGGAAAAGCCACCAAGGAAGTAAACACAGGTGTCACCGGCCCCAAACAACGACCTGCCATGGCTATAAAAATCATCAGGCTGAGACTTCGTGACCACCTTTACCTTAAAGGTGTCGGATCTGCTGGACCTCTGCAGAGACCATCTCCAATCTCCTGGGACTGCCGGAACATTCAGCTGAGGATTGGTGAGATCTTATTACTGGGGTCCTACTCCATCTCTCCTTTCTTTACCCGCTCCCTCATCCCTTCCCCGCTCCCTCCCCGGGAGCCGGCGGCTCGCGGCAGCTGCCGGCTCGGCTGTGGCCTCCTGTTCCACCTTCCCCTTGCTTTCTGCCCAGGCTCGGTGTCCCCCCGGGGGCTCTTCAGAGGGGTGGGTTGCGGGGTTGCAGCCTTGCTCTGTGGAGGGGTTGAAGAGGTTGTCAGTGCTGGTGTGTTGTGGTAGTTTTGCCCTGAGACGGAGCCGTCTCAGATCCCATCCCCTTCACTATGATGAGCGACATTGTTAGCAGCTGGAAGCTGGAGCAGTTTGTGCTCCAGAAGTGTCTCCCCCCAATCTGGTCACCAGGGTCTTTCCAGGGCCCAGATGCGTACCAGCAGCTGTGCCAGCAGTGGGAGAGCTGGTCAGAAGAGAATAAAAAGCCCAAACCCACTAACAAGTGTAAGAAGCGAGCGGCTTTGCAGGGTTTGCTGATGGTAGGCAGGGAGTTGTCCAGATTGCTGAAGGAGGCTCTTGACAATGTGCAGACCTTGGAGCAGGCCAAGGAGGAGCTCAAAATCCAGGTGGACAACCTGCGGGCAGAGGTGCAGGGTTTGTGTGGGGACTCCCTGCGGAGCGCGGTGGAGATTAGCCGGCTGGAAAACAAGCTGGGCTATGAGAAACTGAAAACGGAGGAGTTGAAGAAGGAGGTTGGCAAGTGGATTGGGGAGACCCACGATGCGCAGAGCGCGGTGCGGGCGGTCCTGCAGGACGTCCAGCGGGACCGGGGCACTGGCCCTGATCACAAGGTATGCCATGCCAAGATCCAGGAGCTGGAGGCAGAGCTGGGGGTGTCAAGGGGCATTGTGGCTGCCATTAAGGGCAAGAGGACCATGATCGGGAATGGTGAGGGGGAGGACTCCCTGGACCTGCACCCACCCCACTACGATTATGAGGATGATGTGTGGGGTGCTAATGGCCCCACCAGGCCGTCCCCCTATGCTCCTCTGCGGGAGGAGGTGTGCCAGCTGCAAGTAGGGGAGGTAGAGGCTTCCAAAGATAAAAAGGTCCCCCACGATGAGCCGGTCAGCCATGTCCCACTGCAGCCCATAGACACCAACAGGGCTGTGCTCTGG
The DNA here is from genome assembly GCF_001522545.3 of Parus major. Taxonomy (NCBI): domain Eukaryota; kingdom Metazoa; phylum Chordata; class Aves; order Passeriformes; family Paridae; genus Parus; species Parus major. The sequence continues at coordinate 63,453,999 of NC_031771.1, forward strand.
TTTACTCCTGAGCAGCTTAAGACAGTGGGGAAGATGCTGGGGCCACTGACAAAGGAGACAGCGATTAACTGGCTGTCCAAGATCCAGCGTCTGCCCAAGTGCCAGAATGGCAACTTTGTGAGTGACCTGATAGAAATTGTGAGAAAGAGCATGAAACCAGATGATTTTGCATCACTGCCGGGGGATGTGCAGATGGGCAATGTCCAGGATATTGGGGACGTCCTGCTGGCTGTGCTAAAGGTGTTCTTCCCAGAGGTCAACCCTTTAGTGCTCTTCCATCAGGAGAAGCAAAACCCTGAGGAGAGGCCCGATGCCTATGTTAACCGTAAAAAGATGCTCTACCAGATGGCCGGGCTGCCTGGCTCAAAGGACTCCCCCCTCAATTTTGACAGGCCTGAATTCAAGGAGCCACTGGTGGTAGGGCTGACACCCCCACTGCGGGTGATTGCTGGTGGGGATGCAGCCAAAAAGCCTCTGTCAGAGCTGGAGCAGATCCTGAACCAGAATTTTGAGCTGCAAAAGCAGGCATTCCCAGGGTACATGTTGGGGGGGAAGAAAGGGAAAACCATGGCCATGTCTTTCCAAAATGGAGGGATGAGAAAAATGCAAGGAGACAACCGAAAAGATCCTGATGGCAAGGGGGGGCTGGGGAAGGAGAACCAGCAAGGGATGAGGTTTCAGAAGTCGAACTCTTGGCGGGCTGAGCTGAGGAAGCGCTTGATAAAGTATGAGAAACAGGAGGACATTGATGGCTTGCCGGATGCGGAGCTCTTCCAAAAACTGGCCCTGCATGAGGCCAAAAAGCACAGCAGCTCCCACCCGATTGACCCAGGGTCTAAGACTCAGCAATAGGGCTGCCAGGCACCTGCATCGCCCCTTTTTGTGGCACCGATTAAGACCGATTTGTGGGGGCGCCTGATAGTTGATACAACTATTGGAGGAGGGGTGCTTGGACAAGTGATGTTAATTGATACTGGTGCCTCTTATTCAATTCTGAATATGACCCCCGGCAGAGCCGGGATCTTCCAAACCTCTGAAATTATTGAACTGACAGGGCCAAACGGCCAGAAATCCTCGGTGCCGTTTACAGGGCCCATACCCTTTGAAATTGGGGCTGCCAAAGGGTCTGAAAAATTTGGGAAAATGGAAATGAAAGGAAAGCCAGGAATTTTAGCCATCCCTGCACTAACAAAGATGGGGGTGGTGGTGGACCTGGCAAACCAAGCATTGCTACACTGCCCACAGATTGATTTGCCCGTCATCCCGGCAAGCCACAGGGTGATGTCAGTGAAAGCCCCTGAGATCCTGGTCCACCCTGAGTGGGAGCCCCGGGTGAAGCGGGTCACAGAGCAGTTCCCCCAGGTCTGGGCAAGGAGTAAGCTGGACTGTGGGCAGATTGATGCTGCTGTGTCAGTCAAAGGGCTGGATCCGCCTCCTCAGCCTCAGCCCTGGTACCCAGCTGAGGCTGAGGACAGCTTGTGGGACACAGTCAAAACCTTGCTGGACCAGGGTGTGCTGGTGGAGCAGCAGAGCACCAGCAATGCACCAGTGTGGCCCCTGAGGAAAGCTGATGGGAAAATGTGGAAGCTGACAGTTGATTTCAGTGCCCTGAACCAAGTCACCCCAGTGCAGACCTCCGCGGTTGTCAAGTATCCCAACATCATGGCAGCCATCTCCCGGGGGTCAGAGTGGTTCTCGGTGCTCAGCCTGACCAGCCCATCATTTGCCATCCCCTTGCACCCTGAGTCCTGGCATAAGTTTGCCTTCACGATTCGGGGACGGCAATTTGCTTTCACCAGAGTCCCTCCGGGTTTCCACAATGCCCCTGCCATCTGCCATGCCCGTGTGGTGAGGATGTGGGAGCAGGTCAGCCACCGGGACAGCGTGCTGTCCTGTGCTGGTGATATCCTCATCCACACCCAGACAAAGGAGAAGAACCTGGAGGTGCTGGCAGAGGTACTGGGGGCTGTCCAGAAGACAGGCTTCAGGATCAACCCCACAAAGGCCCAGATGTGCTGGAAGGAGGTCTCCTTTGTGGGGGTGACCCTGGGGGAGGAAGGGCGCTCACTGGAAAAGCAGAGGGTTGAGCTAATACAGAAGATGTCAGCACCGTCTGATGTCACTACCCTGCGGTCCTTCCTGTCTCTCCTGAGGTTGTGCCGTGAGTTCATTGAGGGCTATGCAGAGAAAGCAGCCCCCCTTTGCCACCTCCTGAAAAAGAACACCCTCTGGGAATGGGGGCCAGAGCAGGACGAGGCAGTGAAGACCTTAAAGGAGGGTGTGTCAAGAGCCCCCATGCTGGCACATCCTCGAGGGGACAGACCCTATGTTCTGCAGCTGGCCAGTACAGGGAGTGGGCTGCAGGCCACCCTGAGCCAGCAACACAGTGCCAACCTGCTCCCTGTTGCCCACGCCTCACGTCTTCTGACGCCTGTTGAGCAACAGTTCAGTGACTATGAGAGGGAGGTTTTAACCTTAACCTGGGCCCTGCAGCACTGGGAGTACCTGCTGGGGTCAGCCCCAGTGCTGCTGAGGACCTCCTGCACCCTGGTGAGGTACCTTTTGTTGGGAAAGGGGGATGAAGGTCCCCTGTGCTGCCCCAGGATGGCCAACTGGGCGTTGGCGCTGACCAACAAGGAGGTCCCCGGGGACCCCTCACCTGGTGCCTACAGGGTGATAATCGGTGCAGAGAGGGATGGGGAGCAGCTGGGAGTCTCCCTTACTGACCCCAAGCCATGGCGGGCTCCCCTCTTTGAGAGCAGCCTCAGCCTGGAGAAGGCCAAGGAGAGAGGCTACGTTGTGTGGTTCGTAGATGGGTCCAACTACCACGAGGATGGGGTGCCCTACACTGGCTATGCTGCTGTCAACCGGGGCACTGGGGAGGTGGTGAAGGGGAGGTGCCTGCCTCACTCCATCCAGGCTGCCGAGCTGGTGGCTGTGATGGCTGCCCTGGAAAACACACCACCAGACCAGCCGCTGGCCATATTTTCTGACTCGGGTTGGGTGGTGCGTGTGGCGCTGGAGTGGCTGCCCCTCTGGAGGGAGAGGGACATGCAGTCAGCTGATGGCAAGCCTGTCACCTATGCCAAAAAGCTGCTGTACCTTGCAAGGCTGGCAGAGCAGAGGACGTGCCCAGCACAGATCATTAAGGTCAAGGCCCACAAGAAGGGAACAGAGGAAGCCAAGTGGAATAAGGAGGCAGATGCCAAAGCCAAGCAAGGTGCCAAGGAAGGGCTGATGTGGAAGGCCAGCAAGATATCAGAGAGTGGCCCAGTGTCAGTGGCTCCCAGCAGGCACTGGGAGAGTGTGGATCTGGTGGGCTTGCAGGCACAGGACCCCAGGCTCTGGGAGTTAGCGCAGGGCAGGGAGTACAAAGGGTGCAAGGTGTGGAAAGATGTCTCAGGGCTGGTCCTGGCACGGAAGGAGGGGGCAGATTTCCCAGTCTGGGTGGTGCCTGAACTGGTCCGGACAGAGCTGGTGGCCCTGGCTCATGAGCAGGGGCATCTGGGGACAGACAAGACCATGGTGAGGCTGCAGGGTGCTGGGTGGTGGCCCGAAATGAGAGAGGATGTGGAGAGGTATGTCAGCAACTGCCTGACATGTGCAGCCAACAATCCCGATGCCAAAACAGCCAAAGCCATCCTGGGGCACCAGAGGGTTTCTGGGCCATGGAGCAAGTTGCAGATGGAGTTTATTGGCCCTCTGTCCCAAACAGCCCAAGGCAATAAGTACTGCCTAGTGGTCAGTGATATCTTCACCAAGTGGGTGGAAGCATTCCCAGCTCGAAGCAACACAGCCAGTGCAACAGCAAAGATCCTGGTAGAGCACATCTTCTCACAGTGGGGCATCCCAAAGGAGATCCACTCAGATCACGGCCAGCGCTTCATTGGGGAAGTCACAAAAGGGGTGTGCCAGGCCCTGGGAATCAAGCAAAAGCTTCACATCACAGGGCATTTCCAGAAGCCAGTCTCAGCAGAGGGGCCCAACCAACCACTGAAGACAGCACTGAGGAAACTTGTGTGCCAGCAAAGGAAAGACTGGGATCGTAAGCTCCCACTGACCTTGCTGGCACTGAGGGGGTCTCTGGCATCTCAAACACTTTCTCCCTCCAAATTTCCTCCTGCAAGAGACCCGAAGTTTCTGGAGCACTGGTGGCAAGGAGGGGAGCCCCCGGATGAAATGCAGCCCCGCGTGCTGATGGACAGGTGGATCCAGGACATGCTGAGGACGGTGTCAGCCACCTACCACCAACTCTCCTCAGTGCAGGAGACCAGCATCCCTAAGATGGATAAGCAGTTGGGAGTGCTACTGCGCCCCGTGGAGTGGAACACAGGGGACCTGGTAATATACCGAGTGGTTAGGGAGAAGAACCAGGTTCTGGAACCCCAGTGGCTGGGGCCTGTTAGGGTTGTGAACAAGGCCAGCCCCTCTGTGTACCAGGTAGAAATCAGAAAAGGGGCAAAAAGGCAGGAGAAATGGTTCCATTCTTCACAATTAAAAGCATGGAAGGGAAACTAACGGGGCTGGAGAGCCCGCCTTGCTTATGTTTTGCAGATAAAGGAAAATGGAAGGCGATTGTGACCAGCGGGAAGGGCGAACTTCGTGGCATCACCAGCCCTGTTTGTGCTGCGGGGAAAATGCTTTCAAATTTGTGATTGCAGGATTTACTTTGCTTTCTGGTATGTGCATAGTGCTGAGCACCCAATGTGTCCAACCAACCCATCAGCACCTTGGACAAAATGTCATTCATTCTCACTTAGAAAGGCACCTTGACATACAGGCCACAGCCCAGCACAGGGTTAGGAGGCACACAAAAATTGGGACTGATTGGCCCTGGTCCCAAGCTTACATAAAGCATACAGGAATCATGGGATTAAATTCTAACAAAGGCTTAAATTTGTCAACAGTGGTTATGCATGGGGCAGAGGTGTACTTGGAAAATGAATGGGGCTGGGATAGCACAAACAGACTTCCACAGCTGCTGGGGAAGATGGGACAGCAAATAAAGGTGGGGTGCAGGGTAATTAATGGATCCACTCACCAGCAAGTAACTCAAATCTCTGTCACTGATATAGAAACTAAGAACAATCAGAAAAAAATCTGTGCTGTGGAGAAACTGGACTGCTGGTACAATTTTACTTTGGTCCATCCAGTCTTTGTGGTTTGCCTCTGGGCACACAACAGCGTGGGGCTGTCCTTTAAATTTAAGATCAGCACCACAGCACCATCCTTTGCTGCCATTAAAATCTCAAAGTGCCATTTTTTGGCCTGGCATGCAGCCCCTTATGCTGCAATTGGCAACCAGGTAAAACTGGAAATTAAATACTCCCAAGAAAGTGTAGCTGACCCAATGCAAATTAATGGCACCACCGTGACTGTTGCAGCCCCTAACGGCCACAAGTGGATCATTCCATTGACCTGCCTCTGTCAGAGCAAAACACTTGACAGATCTGAATTAGATGTGGAGGCTTCATGGTATAATCAGGATTATGGACGCTGCCCACACCTAATCATAAAGCTCCAGGTGTGGTGTCAAGGAAACCTGAGCGTAGAAATGTCTCCTGAACTTGGAGGAAAGTGGTGGATAGGAGGCCCAGAAGGATTTAAAAAAGAATTTGCCATCACTGCTGTGTTGCCCCCTTTTATTTCCAAAATAGGTCCTTATGTAGTGAAGAAAAATCACATCCAGGAGCTGTTGACAGGGCCTGTCCGGTCACTAAAGAAGGTGGTGCTGTCTCTGTCCACTGTCAATATTTCCTCTGTCAGACCACACTGTGCCCCCTTCCTGTCTACTCTGCACACTGGCTGGCTGGCATGGCTCCACAGCCGCTCCCTCCAGGGCACCCGGGCCAGGAGAGACCTGCTGGCCACAGCACTGGGAGGAGGAGGTGCTGGCCTGGGAGTCCTCAACAGCATGAATGCTGAGGTCTTAGCAAACAAGCTGGAGGCTGTCACCTCGGGTGTGCAGAACCTCCTCAAGCCCCTGAATTCATCCCTGTCCAGCCTTGGGATGGGGCAGTGGCTTGTGTCAGAGGTGCTTCCCACCTGGGAACAAATAAGTGAGAAAGACCATCAGGTGGTGTTGCGAGCCCTGGGCATCGAACAAAGTAACGTCTCTCTTGCTCTTAGCTGCATCCAGGCCCAGATGTGGGTGCAGAGTGTCGTTGCAGGTATCCTGAGAGACGGTGACAACGGCGTCCTGCCCACTGAGATCCGAAAGATCGTGTGGGACGCGGCCACAGAGAAGGAGCGGCAGCTCCAAGCGTGGTGGAGGCTCGTCAACTTCACCCATGACCAGGCTCTCAATGCAGTCATTGCCCACGTCCTCACTGTGGCTGAGGCTCGCATTGAAAAGGTCTACCCCATCGTGGCCCTGGGGGTAAACACAAACGGGTCTGTGGTCTACCCCCTGGACCACCGCATGTGGGCCAGGCTGTCTAATGGGAAGTGGCAGACGGTCGATTTGGAAGCCTGCATTTTGGAGAGGGGGCTGGGATTCATATGCGAAGATGATGCCCTTAAAGCAAGTGACGTGTGCTTTGACACCAAAGAAGGGGTGTGCCACTTTGAGATCAACCCCCAGAGCAGTAAAAAAACCATGTTAGTGTACGTAGGGAAAGGCTGTGTGTGCTTCAGAACGACATGTAAATACGTGCAGATTAATGAAGCTTATAACCAGACCGTGTTTAGCGACTCAAATATGTGTGCTTGCAATGTAGCTACTATTAGAGGCTGTGATTTTGTGTATAAACCACCTGTGTTTACTAGCCAGTTGCTAATCAGAAACTATACCTTGTATCGTAGTATAACCCCGACCCCCATCGGTATGGATTTATCGCTTGTAAAAGAAATGTTAGAGCACGCGAATTTGCAGCAGCTGCTAGAAAATGCCAAGGCCGAAGCTAAAAAGATCCTAATAACAGTCCACCATGATGGCAAAGTTATAAAACAGGTAATGGAACGAATTAAGAGGGTGGGAGAACACCATTGGTGGGAAGTTTTTTTCGGCTGGTCCCCCACGGCCACTGGCATTTTCAACGCACTGCTGCACCCCGTTGTAGTTATCCTGCTAATGCAAATCTGTGTGTGCTTTGCCATGGTAGCCACTTGTTACCGGATGAGGCAGGTGAAGCTCAGCTTCGACAACCAGGTGAAAAGAGTGGGGCTGGCCAAGAGTGTCCTGCAGTAGTCAAGGGCAAGACTGGGTTGGCCTCTGTGTTTGCCACCAAGAAGATCTTTTGGCTCCGCTGTTGGCTGCAACCCAGTAGGCGTTGAGCGGTGGGGACACACGCCATGCCAGACCTTGATGAGAGGGATGGCCTTCTGTTAGCAGAGAGCCATCCAGGCAGGGAGGACAGGCCAAGCAGCCTGCAGATGGCACGAGTCACAGAATGGTTGAGGTTGGAAGGGACCTCTTGAGAGGTTTCATTTAGTCTGAACCCACCTGCTCAAGCAAGGTCACCTAGAGCAGATTACCCAGGACTGTGTTCAGCTGAGCTTTGACCATCTCCACAGATGGAGACTCCACAACCTCTCTGGGCAAACCTGTTTCATTGTTTGATCACCCTCCTAGTAAAGAAGCAAAAGTTAGCATAAGTAGCTTGTTTTTTGAGCTTCCCATCCTCATATACTAATGTAAAGAAGCTGCTCTTGTGTGATTTAAGAGTCTTTAAACCAGGGAGATGGGGGTAAGAAAAACCAAGGACACTGTCTTTGGAAGAAAAGAGAAGGAAATGTAACCCCTGAGCTTGGAAAAGCACCCATTGAGGACAGCAAGGGTGTGAACAGCTGCAGAGACTTGGAAAGATGGTAAAAGATGAGCAGAACAGAAGACCCTGTAATCACATAGACTTTGAGGAGCTGAATCCACATGGACCTTTGCAGCACCACCTCCAGGTTCCCAAGACTCCCAGCACGTCTGGCCAGCGGATTGGTGAGATCTTGTTTTTGGAGCCTGGACATCACAGCTTTGCTTTGCTTTGCTTAAGTTGCACATGTACTCAATAAATCTGTCTGTTAGAGAATGGGCTGTCTGTTCAGTCACCACCTCTCACTCACTACCCAGGCTTGGACCTTTGGCTATACCAGGAAAGAGAAGTCCTGGTGAAAAGCAAAAGCCCAGATCTCTCACTGGCTTTTTGTCTGCAGAATATTCAAACACAAAGATTTCTGCCTTGAGCTGCAGAATGGGGCTCTGAGCTGATGCACAAACTCATTCCCCACTCTCACTCTGCCCCTCCTCACCTGCATTGCTCCCCTGTCTCTGAATACAGAAAGAGACTCAAAATACACATAGGGGATCTCAAACAATTTTAAAACATGGAAAATGTCAAAAATTAGATTAACCACCTCATTTCCAGCCCATTTTCAGTTTCATCTCAGAGGTGCTCTACTCTGAGAATCAGGGAGGGAGTGGGGGGTTACCCAGAAAAAAAAATCCCTTGCAATTCAGGTTGAAATAAATAAAGTCCTTTAACCCAGCAGAAACCAAGTGAAAACCAAGAAATTAATTTGAAACCCACTTTTCACAACCACCAGGCTGAGAAGTGCAAAGAAATATAATGTTGCCACAGCATAGGTGTTTTAAAGAAATGCAAAACTTTCATAAAGACACTTCCCCTTTAAAATATACATTATAATTGAGCTCATGAAAATATAGAAAAATAAATCATGGTCTAAACCCACAGAAATCCATTTTTTCCTCTCCAAGAACCACAAATACACCCCCTTCACCCTTGGGATGGGAGGTTGAACTCTCCCTTCACCCCTCCCACCTGGCTGGGAAAGGGCCATTACCTCGTCCCCTCTACGCTTTGCTTTTCCTTTCAGTTTCCCCAACACAAAGCCTCACAAAAACACATGGTTATTTTGGTTAAAACACCTTTCTTACGTGCTAACAGCTCACATGTTTTGTGAGAATTAATTTCCCAGTGAATAATTGCCCTTTTATACAAAGCCTTTACCCCTTAAACCTGTTTTGGTTATGAGAAGCAGAAAAAGAAACCAAGAAAAATTCCCATTATCTACTCTTCAGTCCCAAACATGCACTGTGAGTGTGGCCCAGCAGGGATGAGCCCTGGGAGGATGGCAGAGCCATAGGGAAAGGGGTTCCTGCACCTACACACAGGTTTTAGCTGAGCACAGACAGATGTGCATCCTCTGCAGCTGCACCGAGCTGCTCCCTCTGCACAGCCGGCTCATGTGTGCACAAGGGTCGGGAAAGTTTAGAGAACTACAAAGTTTTCCCCCCTTTACTGTCATCTGTTTATCACCACAAACCAAGCAGGGCTGTTTTCACACTAGCAGCACAGTTGCTGTGGCTGTGACACACCCGGGGTCGCAGCCTGGGGGCAGGACTTCAGGATTTGTCTGCTTTTCCAGCAGTTCCAGTAGGTCCCACAAAAGATTCTACCCAAACCTGCCTGCTCTTCTGAGTCAAATGGGTAACACAACTGGATTTATTCCCTGGTCTTTTTGTCCTTGTCCTCTGCTTTGGGACAGAGTGGGCTCTGAGCTGTGGAAGCCCCCCATCCACCCACTATGCTCTGGCTTCCCTCAGCTCCAATTAGGCAGATCAAAGAGGCAGTTTTCAGCTCCAGCCCAGCCTGGCTGCATCTGTGTCAAGCTGTGAGCAGGTCACCAGCCCCAATGACCTGGCCCCATGGCAGTAATTCAGATTAAATTGTGAAAATTAGGTGTTAAGGTGCTACAGAGAAGCAGTTCTGGCTCAATCTGAACAAAGTGATGTAGAAAGAAGCCTTGGTGGAACACCAGACCTGCTGGGGTCCTCTGAAGAGTCTAAAAGATGTCCACAAGGGACAGAAATGTACCAAACACATGATTAAAGACAAGGTAGGTGCTGATCTCTGGATATATCTCATGAGACTGCAGAGATACTTCTCTGTTATTTCTCATGTACCTGGCATGATGGACATTTCCTGCTGCAGCAGAAGATCCTGGTGGTGTTGGAAGGTGGTCTGCAGTCACACAGGACCTGCCACAGCAGGTTCTCTCTCCATTTGAGCAGACACAGAGTCTCCATCTCCTCCAAAGCACAGGTGAGTGGCTGTGTGGAGATATCTGATCATGGGGCCATCTCCAGGGCCAGCCCTGGGGTAAGAACCTAAGAGCTACCCTGAACCTAAACCTCCCACACAGGCTCAAATCAAATGCAGAAGGAATTTGCACCTGGGTCTTTCCCTGGCTCAGCTTGTACCTGAGCATTTTGCTCAGAAAAAGCTCAGATTTTGATTTCCCATCCCCAAATAGATTATAGCATTGCATTTTCAGAAAAATGTTCAACAAAGCCTGGAGCTTTTTGGGGGGTGGGGGGGAGGTTTCCTGCCTCTGAAGCCCTGAAGACCATCAAGGTTCATTTCATATCCCTTTGGCAGGTCCAGCTGGGCAGATTTCTCTGGCAGAGCTGCCTCTCAAACCCATCACCAGCATTTTAACCACAGTCACCCTCTGGTGTAAACTTTGTTTTCAGGCTTAAGGCCTGGCCATGCCTCTTCTTCTAGTCTTTCCTTTTCTCTCTTCCCTCTTTCCCACCTCCAGCTTTCACCTCTTCCTGCACCAGCTACTTTCCACCTTCATTAACACCACTTTTCTTGCTTCTCAAGTGTGACTGTCACTCCAGATCTCACTTCAGGAGTGAGAAAGCCCCAGGGACAGTGATAAAAGTGCCAGTGATGTAACCTGGCTGATCACAATTCGTTATGTATGGCCATGATGGAAGAAATGAGTTTCAGGCAGAGAAATAAGGAAGAGCATCAGGACTGAGAGGCACAATAAGGAGAATTGGTTTGAGAGCAAAAATTCTGGGTAGCTCATCTGGGATGTGGGACAGATTATGGTTTGTGTTGATTTTTTTCTCTTCATAGAGTCTCAGAGAAATTCTGTGATGTGCCAGCACTCAACACGAAGGGAGATGGTTTATTCCTCACAACAGCCTGAGGAAGTGATCAGATCTACATCAGCCTGGCTGAGAAGGGTCATGAATAACTCAGCAGGGAGTTAGTTTATTCTTAGGAGTGGTGAAATGACTGAAGATGTATCCTGCAGAGGGAATTCTTGTGGGTTCACTCATCTTCTTAAAAATAAAACACAATTGAAACAAATTCCAGTTTGGAGAGATACCTATCATTAATGTGACTGTTGAATTTGGCAAGGCTAACAAAAGACTCATAAAGAATTAATTAGTAATTAAGAATTAAGCCTTCTACAGCATGGGACAGTCAAAATGCCCTCATTCCTCTCAGCATCTTCACCAGTGTACAGGAGCCACAGGAATCTGGAAAGAGAACAGAAAGACATGAAGTTACTTGAAATAGTGCAGGTTAGAAGATAGAGGGGGAAAATATCTTCCTTAAAAACCCTTAAGTTATCCTTGCTCTCCATGAGCAAATGTTGCAGTAAGGCTACAGAGATGCCTGCTTGCTTATGCTTGCCTAAGAAAATGCCATCAGAAAATCTATAAAAATTGCTAAGAAAAGAGAAAGAAACAAAAGTTCATTTGTTTTAACAGCACACCCACCAAAGAACAAGAAAGCACCCCCACAACAGCAGTGGCATGTGTGTCCTCACTTCCTTCACACTTCATCAGAAACCTCGTGGGTAACCTTAACCCAGTTAGCTGCCAGAGCAGTAAAATCCTAAGGAAAGGTGATGGAGCTGTGAGATGAGTGCTGGAGAGCAGATAAGGCCACACGGTGAGGGAGGGATGGACACCAGCTCAGGGGGGCTGTCTCAGCATCCTTTCCTTCACCAGCTGGTGCCTCTGGCTGCTCTGAGCAGAGTGGAGAGATGAAAGGCAGCTGCAGGGCAGGCAGGGCTGGTGACACAACACCTCCACCACAGGCACAGCGCCGGGGTTGGCACCCACGAACGCGTGTGGTCGGATTTCTTCACTTGTAGAGCTAAGGGAAAAAAAAGGACTGAAAAGAGCGGTAAACAAACCAGAGGGCAGGCAGGGAACAGCTGGCAACACCTTCTCTGTCTGATTCGAGAGGGATTTTTCTGAAAGCAAAGCCACTTACATAAAATCCCCTCATTTCAAGGGTAATTCTAAGGAAATGAGTCCATCTCCTTCTTTAGGCTGATGCCCTCAAAGAGTGACATGGAATAACTGAGCAGGGAAGAGACATGCATCCCAAGAGTTTTCAAAAAATATCACAGAACTGTAAGTGCTTGAACAGACACACCAATGCCAGCTGCTGGCCATTCACAGATGGTCCCAAAATGCAGACTTCATTTAAATCTGATGGGATCTGATGCTGTTTTGCATGATACAACTCTACTGTCATGGTGTTAATTTCACCATCAGCTTCCCAGTTATCCTTCTCCATGCTGAACATGACAGCATGGAGCAGGGATGGAGCTCACGTGTGAAGCTGCTGATGCACACTCCGATTTGAACACTACACACAACAGAGGTGAAAAAGGTGCCTTCCCAAGGGGCCCTGAGGTCTCTGCATCATGGACTTGACTGATAAGAGCTACTGGGCCCAGGGACCCCTGTGCATGCACAGATGTTGCTCCTGAAGGCGAGCCCAGGTGCTGCTTGAGAGAAACCTGCAAGAGCTGAGCCCTCAATGCCCTGACCTGGACTTGCATGAAACTGCAGAACCAAAACTAGTATGGGCCTCTAAGAAGTGGGCAAAAGAACCAAATCTTGCAAGCTGCTGAGAAGTCTCACGTTTCAGTGGTCACACACCACTTTGCCCAGACTGACTCATTTGTCCAGTCAGAAATGCAGCTTCCTGGCGTTGCAGCAACATGGGGAGTGCAAAGCAAGAGAGGGAGCCTTGCTGGGGTGAGGCTGAGCAAGGCAGAGTGACCTGTTAATTTTTTAAGCACAGCAGTTGGTTATGCTCCCAGCATAAGAAGGATGTGGGTCTGCTGAACTGAGTCCAGAGGAGGCCATGAAGATGTTCAGAGGGCTGGAGCATCTCTTCTATGGAGACAGGCTGAGAGCTGGGGATGTTCACCTTGGAGAAGGCTCCAGGGAGACCTTCTAGCACCTTCCACCACCTAAAGAAGCTACACATATAGACTGATACAATACAGCTTCAAAAGAGACATTTTTAGGGAACAAGCTTACCTAAATGGGAGAGCTATCACAGCCAATATATTTCTCGCATGTCATGATATTATTGATAACTTTGGTTCAGTTTGCGGAGCTTGAATTTATAATGCAGATGGTTTGGAAACATCTAGCATTTAGCTTTGGGGAAAACTTCAACTGCTTGTCAAGTCAGTGCTCAGAACACTGCTGGGAGCTGTTTCACCCTTAATTCTAAGGAATCCAACTTCACTATAAAGGTGTTTTTTAAATCTCCCCTCTCCCACACAAACAGGTTTTCAGTTTTCTCCACAGCTCTCACAGAGAAAAAACCCACAATGTACTTCTTTCACAATCCCCCCACTGAGAATCTAGTTTTATTTCAAACTTTCATATCTCACCTACAGAAACAGCAAGGACCTGAGCCTGTCAATGCAGGAAGAAAAGGTCTGTGACCTGAGGATCTGTGGTTTTGCCAGGTGTTGTTAAGTATCAATTCTGCAATGAAGCCTCTGGTTGTAATGTATGACAAGTGGAGCCAGCACACTGTGCTCCCACAGGTGTTCAGGACTTGTGGCTTTATCAGCCACCTCTGGAAACTTTGATTTAAGATTTATGCCCACACTGAGTGTTCCACCCTGGAGCAGAAGTGACTGACAGCACACTCTTAGGAGCAAATCTGGGCAGGCAGTTTTCTGCAGCCCTCTGAAATCAAAACAAGATTTTTCCTAAATTCAATAGGAATCAATGCCTCAACCTTCACTTTGACAGAAAAAAGAAACAAAACCCACCTGGTTGATATAGCACTTCATTGCTTTCAACTGTGAATTGAGCTCTGAAAGGGAGATGAAGAACACTTGGTGCTCCTTTTCCCAAACTGTCCCACAGATTTATGGCACTGCACTTATTTATAGTCTCCTGTGTACTGAGGGTTTTGTGACACCTGTTTTAGGTTATAATCAAGAACTGTTACAGCTGATCAGCATTAAAAAGATACCATGCTTGGCTGCTCTGTACCTTGCTCTGAAAACAGAAGCAGAATGGAAAACTGGAGAGACACCAGGAGATCTGGCAGGGCTCTGATCTCCTCCCTCAGGCCATTTCCACCACTGGATGTCCAGAAGAACCAGCAGCTACAACACATTATGGTTAAAACAGCTGCAGCTGGAAGAGTTCATCTGGCACTTGTGGTAAGCTGTAAATCACAAGAGAAACTTGTGGAAAGAGAATACAAATCTCCCAGTTCTCACCCTGGTGCTTTTCTCTTGGTGTTCTGGCAGATTAACACAGCCACTGAGCATGCTGTCAGCTTCTGTGGTGTGGGAAGGCAGTGCTGGCCAGGCGCTCCATGCTGAAAAAAGTCCTTAATTTAATTAAGATATAATAGGTCTCTGACTCGCTCAAACAACTGTTCTACACTGTGATCTGGTTCCACAGATAAATGGCACCTTTGAGATGCAGTGCAAGGTGTTGTAGCTGGGTGATTTGTAGTGATTTTGGTTGAATGCCTCTCCATCTTTAAGGAAGCATGCTTGGAGAAGTTATCAGAGGCTAGATGTGACGAGGATGTGGCTCACAAGCCAGCAGTGGGTTAACTTGGCAGGTGTTGCTGCTCCCTGTGTGTCTCACTGGAGCCACAGCCCCAGTTCAGGGCAAGGGGATTCAGTGGTTCTCCCTTGCTTTGGTGGGATCCTTCCACCACAGAAACAATCTTTTGCTCACTTCTCTCTGAGATGTTCTGTTTCAGTTGTGGACTGTTTCAGGCAGACTGTGAAATAGGATTTTGCCACAAATTATTCACATACTGCAGCCAGTCATGAAACCAATGTATAAAAATCATAAAGGGGAAAACAAACTATAAAATAGTGACAATTTTGCACATTCATGGCACTCTTCACAGGGCAATGAGTGTCACAGCTGTGTTCAGGGATGAGTATCTGAGCTCCACTGTGTTCATTGAACAAGAAATTCCACTGCTTGCAGGCATTTCCTGTTATTCCTTCTCCCTCAGAAGGGTGGTCTAACTAATAATTACTAATTATTACTAATAATTACTTACTGTAATGTTGGTTGCCCTTTATGGAGAGTTTTAGTGGATCTGTTTGCCTGGGAGGGAGAGCAGCAGACACAGGGACACAAGGATGTCTAAGGAATAGTAGCCTTCAGGAGAAAGGAAGGAAAGGGGCAGCAGAAATCTGCTTCAGGGGCACAGCATGGGCAGAAGAAATCTTCCAGAATCCCTTTTTGCACCATTTGTAGCTGAAACAAGAGGCCTTGGAAGAGCTACTTAATCCAGGTGACCTGGTGAACCAGGGACAGAGCCAAAATTGAAATGCAGGACTCTTCCATTCAAGCTCTGTTTTAAACAGGAGCTTTAACCTTGGTTTTGTGCTTTACATGTACAGTTTTACCTTGTCCTGTATGTATAGAGCAGTTCCTTCACAGAGCCAAGCATCACACAAGTTTTCCAGACAAGGAACAGATCTAATTTAGTGCTGCTGAGCCTGCAAAGAGGAATGCTGGTACCTGCCATGGACACCCTGGTCTCCAAGGGGACTCCAGGAAGATCTGAATGATTTTCTGCTGAGATGTGACGAAGGTCTGTGGCTCCATTTGTTTCTCAAATCGGAATTGCAATGCTTTGGTGGCTTTACTGGGAGAAACAGATGAGCAGAATTAGGTTTCATTACTGAAATTTGCCTTTAAAAAGTAAAAAAAATATGTATTTAAGTAAAGAGTAAATAACATCAATCTCTGTGTTTAATACTTTAAATGTAAAGAACTACTGGCACAAATGTGAAAGGCCAGGAACAAGGAGATCAGGAAACACATGAACAATAACCATTATTTATGACCTTAGAAAATTTGTTATTGTTTACCTAAATTGAAGCTACAAGTCACTTCTGCTAGATGAGAATCTGCTATGTCTCATTTGCAGAATTTACATCATAGATGCATCATTTTTTATTGGAATTGTGACAAGAACACTTTCATTTGGGATCTTATCTTTCATGTTTGACAACAAGAACCTTAGTTTAGAGCACAATTTCTGCAACCACTTTCCAGTGGGTGGCTGACCCACCATGTACACATTTGGGAATGATCACTGAACAAACCAAAACCATTTCCTTCAGTGTTTTCAGAGATGTCAGTCTCCTCCTCCTGACTTCAAAAAGTGTAACTCTTTTTTCAAAAGCGAGTTATCTGGCATTTATTCCCCGTCAATTAGCATGTTCATGGTGTACAAGTGGAGCACCACATCATGGCCTTTCCATCTGCTGGGAAGTTTTGTAACTTTTTTTAGGCTGACTTTCTAAGAAAATGAGGTCTATGTGACCATATGGAGCAAGGTTGTCCCAGTCATAAATGACACTGGCCAAATTTGCACAGTCCTCTGTGACAGTGGCAGAGATCCAGAGGAAAATCAGATCTGAGAAAAGAGAGCCACTGAAGAAAGCAGAGGCATTATCAGTCTCAAAGACTAGAAGAATTTAGGAAAGGGGACTGAAACAAGAACTCCATGCACACTTTGAACTTAAAACTGAATCCTCATGGACCTTGGGTTGAGGCTCCTGGGGCTTCTGACCAATGAATTGTTACTGGCACCTACATGTCCCTGCTCAGCTTTGTTTAATTAAGGTTATCTGTTAGCAGATGGACTAAACTACTTGGCAGGTCAGGTTCTGACTGCCCAGATTTATAATTTAGCAGTAGCAGGAAAAATCTAGAGCCAAGACTGCAATCAACCACAAAATACAAATTCAAAAAGAAACCAGAAAGAAGAAAAAAAAAAAAAAAAAAAGACTATTATTTTTCAGGGCTTTTCAACCTTCCTCTTATACCCACAAAACTAAAATTAAGAGAAATCTGTCAGAATTCAAGGTTTTGAGGGCCCTGGTCTTGTCTCTATCCCACAGCACAACAGCCCACAAGAGAAAGCTTCAGTTGGGCAGGTTTCCTGAGCACAGCAGCTCAGCACAGGTGGCTCTTCAAACACACTCACCCTGGGGAAAGCACAGTCAGAGTGGTGCAAACCAACAGTGTGATGGCTTTCAGCTCCCACATTAAGGCTTACAGAAGCTTTCCTGCAACCTGAAGACAAGAGACACTGAACAGCCCCTTATGAAATTGCTTTTAAATGGTCATTTTGCAGAACTACACTGTATTTACTCGGTCCAACACTTTCAGAACGATGTCACACAGGTTCAGGGCCTTTGCACACGCCCTGCTCTGAACACTGCAGGCAGACTATGCAATTCCCCTCTGTCTCCTGCCTTTCCCTGCCTACCCCAGGCCCTGTAGAAGCTGATGTGTCCAGTGTCTGTGGCTTACTGAAGGGCTTGCTCATGAGTCCTGGGAGCAGAGCAAGAGCTTGAACACATTATGGAATTATAAAATTGTAGAATAGTTTGGATTGGAAGAGACATTTATAGATCTTCTAGCCCAACCCCCTGCCCTAGATCAGGTTGCTCAAAGCCCAAATCCAACCTGGCCTCAAGCACTTCCAGGGATGGGGCATCCATGGTTTCTTTGGGCAGCCTGTGCCAGGGCTTCATCATCCTCACAGGGAACAATTTATTCCCAATATCCAGTCTAAACCTGCCTTCTTGTTTGAAGCCATTCCCCCTTGTCCTGTCACTCCATGCCCCTGTTCAAAGTCCCTCTCAGCTCTCCTGTAACCCCTTTAGGCACTGGAAGGTGTTCTGGAGCTTTCTCCTCTCCAGGCTGAACACACCCAGCTCTCTCAGCCTGACTCCATAGCAGAAGTGCTCCAGCCCTCTGAGCATCTCTGTGGCCTCCTCTGGACTTTCTCCAGCAGATCCATTTATGATTTTTACACTAGTATTTATGAAGGGAGCTGGTAAGGTGTCCAGTTGCAGTGTAACCATGGCTGGCTTAAACATTAACAAAGAGTATTTCCGATGTCTGAAGCGATGCAAGCTAATTCCAGCAAACTGTTGTCAAGTGCTGATGAGAATAAACCATTCTGAAAAATTAAACAGTGTTATAGATACTCGACCCAAAGCAAGCACCAATAGAAACCAGTCTAGTCAGTCCAGGCTTAATTAAAATAAGATCAGTTTAAACATTATGTGAGACAGCATCACCCCAGGAATGCAGCCCCAATGAGGAATGCCAAACTGGGTATCAAAATGTTGCTGATTGGCATGGAGTGCCATTAGTTTCCAATATAGGAATTAATTTTCCAATAAAAACTTTATTTTTATGACATACAATGGACCTGGGGGCTCATCTTTTAGAGATTCTGTATGCTCTGGTGTAAGTCATCCAAATACATTCAATATTCTACTGTTACTGATTCATGCAGCTTAACCTCTTCAGGCAGAGGAGTGAAGGATGGAGACAATAGCTCGAGTTGATTCACACAAGAAAATCAAATTACTAAGTTCTGACCATTAAATAAAAGCCCTTCTTGCACCCAAAATACATGAATTGCCAGTGTTTGTAGAAGAAAAAGCATTTACAGAGGAAAATTGCAGTTTGCTCAAGTGTACTGAGCTGTATAAACAGCTACCTAGAGAAAGACATTATTTATTAAAAAAAACTCCCAGCCAGTTAATAAAAGCCAATTGCACCTAGGCACAAGCCTATGAAATGTTACTATCATGGGCAGTATTCACTCTATTTCAATTTGCATAACTTCTCACCTGAAAACATGTATTTGTTTCAAAGACAGACTTCTTTACATGAATTAAGGACAGTGCTTTATGTATATATTGCTTGAATTAGCAGTGAACTGCACAGCCTTCTTGGCAGACATAACCTAAACAAGTGCACACTGCAAAAAAGCCTTTAAAACTTAATAATGTAAAACTTAAAATGAGGTTTAGTTCACCTTTTTCTTGCTGACTACTGCAGTGAAAAGATTGGATTATAGAGAGCAGAAGTCTGGTTGGCCAAGTAACATCTATTGTGCCTTCTGGAGCCACACTGAAACTGTGTCCTCGTCCTCAATATTTTACAGCAGCTGATGAATTGCACAGAAATATATTCTAGGGACAGCTTCAAATGTTACTCTTCTTTGTTATTACAAGGTCCATTTCCATTCCTTGATGTTGTAAAAAGGCTGACAGGACTTAAGATTCTTTCTTCTTTGTAAATTCATCACATCTTAGTTCTCTTTTCATATTACTGACTTTTCTCTTGCTTGTTAATTTCCCACCTTTAAGTATGTAGTCCCTCTCTATGGGTTCAATCTTTGTCAATGAAAAGTCATGCTGAGTCAGCAGTGATGAACACAGAGCTACAATAACCTCTTACCTCAGTCTGACACTTGTAGAGCTGTTAAACCTGATAATTCATTTGCCCCAAGAGAGAAACAGCCTCAAAAATAGAGACACAGAATTCAATACATTTGTCTCTGTTTTGGAACCTCAAAGATTTCACTCTGCTCAGGCTTTCTGCATGGTCATAGGATGATGATTAACATATTTGCCACGAAACAGGCAGGGTTCCCAAGCAGTAACTTGGCTGGGGAAGGCAGAGCAGCACCTTGAGTGTGACAACATCCCCTGCTGTTCCATTAGCAAATAGCAAATCAGCTCCAGCTTTGCCATCACCACACAGCCCAGCACAGCACAGCCTCACCTGCTTCCCTGAGCCCCAACACGGCCAGAACACCCTGAGCCACAAACAGGGACAGCAGCTGCTGCTGAGGTGGGTTGGAAGCACAGCAGCTTCAGAAGTGCTGGCTAACCACTTTTAAAAACCCTGATCTGGTATCATTTCAGCTTCAAACCACATGAAAAAAATGTACAAACATGCAGGGCATTTTTCTTTTTTATTTCTGTGCAGTTACCAGATTTTTAGGCGAATATATGTTTGTATATATATACATACACATGTATATATATATATGTATATATATATGTAATGCTAGCAGTCTATTTATACATGGTATTCTGACAAACTGCATGGAATCAAGCTCAGGAATAAAATCACTTAAATCCCAACCAGGCAGCAAGCTGTAAATAACCTTCAGTTTGGTGTGGGACACTGCAGGTTCCTTCCTGAGGCCACCACACACATCCACAGTCGCTAAATGACACATCCCTGCTCACTCCCAGAGAGAGGACACAAACAGATCTGCCCTTTGTCCTTCTAACTCTGCCTCAAGGCCATTTGTCACACACAAAAATGACAGAGCATGGGGAGATCTCTGCTCTCGCTGCCTGTGTGCAACCAGTTCTAGAAATATTAAGCCAAACTTGAGGTTTTTAGCTTTCAGATTCACAATATATCTTTCCTGGCAACTAAGAAAAGCTTCTTTAAAAGGCTACCTGACATTTTGTAACCATGCCATCAGAAACTTTTGAGAGAATCAATCAAAAGCTGTTTGTCTGCAGAACTGCCAGACTGACATTGTCATTTATGCCACCACTTAATGGTGCTGGTGATGTAAATTTGGAGTGGATCAAATTTCTGACATTCAGAAAAGGTTCACTGCAGAGCAGACCAACTACTGATTGTCACAAAGGTGCAGCTCTTTAATAAAAAGATACTGATAAAAATGTTTAAGAAATATAAGACAAGATTTTTATTTTTGTTTTTTTTTAATAAAAGATACAAAAGCATTTGTAACACACGATGAAGTCAACCAATAATTTTCAGTGTTGTTTTCCCTTTATTTTTAATCTAAACAATTTGTTTGTCAACAGTCAAACATCAGAGGGGAAACCAGATTTCTGGGCTGGAGACATGAATCCAGCCCACATCTCCTATTTACCAGGACCCAACAGCAATATCTTCTCATGTGATTCTTAATAAGTCTTGTGGTCTGTCCTTGCCACAGGTTCCTCAGCTGTATTTTGGAAATTTTGGCACCTGGCAGTGCCACAGATATGCTGTGGCACTTGTGAAGTCCACTGGCACACAATAGCTACAGCAAACATTAACAGCAGTTTAAGTATCTAAAAGGATGCACAAGTGAAGCAGCAAACACAAGGAGTTTCTGGAAAACAAATTATGAATCTCATCCTACTGAAATGCTAAGAAGAGCTTGGCAAGTGATTTTACCACAAGATATTTAGCCTCAGACACTCATAAGATCCCATTAAAAGAATTGCAAAGATCCCTCAGAGATTTAATTCCACATTCATGGGAAGTGAATTACAATTCCCTCTGGCTTCTGGGGTGAGAAATCCCACTGAACAGACTGGTACCTCTGCAGTTCTGGCCCTGTTTTCTGTTTCACAACACCCCATCTGCCTCACCTGCACCCTCTGCTTTGCCCCATCATCCTCCCCAAACACTAGAGAAATACTTCTTTTCAGGAGGAACTGGGCTGCAAAAAGTACCTGTCAAAGCTGATTAGACAGAATGGGAATTGAGTGTTCAGGCACCATCCAGGCATAAAGGGAAAATCCAGCGATAAAACTGGCAACATCTTCCTGTTCTCTCATACTTCACTTGTGTGCCCAGAAAGTAAATGTGAAATACAACCTAGACTTCCTTGAATGTACTGCCTAAAAGCTGTTCTTGAAATAGAAGATATTTGTGCCAAGAGAAGCAAAATCATATTGTTGTTGGATTGTCAAGGCCAAAGAAAGCAGACCCTGGAGAATACTGCTACCCAGAGTGACACAATTCTTTTCACTGCCAGCTCTCAGCAGCCATACAGTATTTCTTGTGATTACTTTAGTTCTTATGATGATTCAAGAACTTGAAGTCTAGGACAGAGAATCGCTGCGAAAAATATTTTATCTATCAAAATGCCTGCAAAATGCTAAAAAAAAGCAAAATACATGCACACAAAAGTCAATCTGTATTCCTTTTTGGGTGTGTAACACCATTTATAGTGGTCATCTGAGATACTTGGGCACTTTAATAAAGATCTGCTTTACAATAAGACTTAAATTTCAAATATGCTCCAGAGGCTATGGAGCTCTAACAGAGAAGAAAGAGCTGAGAAAGAAGAAGGCTGAAAATTTTGTTTATGCCTCTGCACAGAGACAGGGAATAAGACTTGGTCAACAGCTTTAAATATACATTCTCACCTGTAGGTACTTTTGTATTTAGGCTTTTAAGTTTGACATCTGGTTTTCACTTCTTTGCATCTCTGAATCCTGCAAAGGTAGCACAGAAGGAATGAGTTACTGCAAAGGGATGAGTTAAAACTTAATTCTTGTGAATATAACGGGTGGACCTCTCAGTATTACCCTAAACACCAGAAATGGCACAAACAGCACCACTTAAAATGACTGTTTTCAGTTAGGGTGTGAACAATCTTTGTTTGAATTCACTGATTTATGAGAAAACAGCTGTTTCAAACCAAGTGCTTGACTCAGTTGAGCAAACACAGTGTATTTGCTGCATCCCTCTGAGTCAATGTTCACCTTGAGTCACGCTTGGAGTTCTGCCTCATAATTTTACTTCTCACAATACCATTTTAAAAGCTTGAGACAGAGGTTTGTAAGGTAATAATTTGATTCAAAATGAATGTTTTAGTGAGTCTGTCTCAGCCTTACAAGTTTTCAGCATAAGACAAGCTGTGGATCACTGAAAATTTATTAATTACCAAAAACCACTCCAGCTTTACAAAGATAGGTGCATGAAGAGTTTCTCAAACACATCCCCTTTTGCTCTCATAGAAATGACTTCTCATTCTTATCTCCAATGTGACTTAAAAATGGTTTGAATGAATAGAAACTGTCATTAAAGCAGAATAAATCGTAACAATAAATGCATGCTTGAAACCCAGCATACTATTTATTGATGTAATTTTCTGACTTGTGCATTCTGAGAGAAGACACAGCACCTAATACATCAGATGAAGTGAAATTAAAAACAGTCTGAGATAATAGTGATAAACAGTGAACATAGAGAACAACTTCATTGTTTCAATGCTCAGACACAGAAATTATGGACATTGAGAAGGTAATGAAGGAACTTCAGGCTCTCTTAACAAAAAACCTGACGTCCTTGAAATAAATTAAAAAATAATAAAAGTAAGTGAGGTGGATTTTGAAACCCTGAAACCAAACAAGTTGCCTAATAACAATGAATCAGACTCTTACTGTGTGAATTGAAAGATAATGGTTTGCTTACTGTTTCTCTATTCTCCAGCATGATCTTAGACTCACACCCAGTTTTTCTAAAAGCTTTTTTTTCCTTGTTGTCACAGCAATTCCATAAAGCCATTAAAACTCTGATGTGAGAAGGCTTAAGGACATTTTAACATTATTATACTTACATATTTTACTACTTGAGAGAAGTTTGAGAATGTCTCTCCAACTTTAAACCTTTCCTGCTGTTTTCTTATTTTTGCTGCATTAATTGTAGAGGAATCTTTGTAGAATTCCATGTAGGAAAGGGAAGGAAAAAAGTGTTCCCTGGGGGCAATATAAACGTGGTAGGAAAAATAGTAACATTAATTAAAATATCAGAAACCAGGTAATTTTAAGAAGTTCACCCCAGGATTTTCGTGATTAAAAAGGAAATGCTCCCAGCTTTAGCCTATTATTAACTTTTCTTTCCCAATTCTTCAGGGTAAAGAAGAGAGAAGGCAGAATAATGGAGAAAGAAGATGTCTAGGCTAGACAAACCCCTTAAGGCAAAGGCATCAACTTTCAAGTTCAAGGTACTAAACCCACAAAATGACATGGCCAAATTGCACCTTCAAACACCAACAGCAAACACGGCATTTTAATGAGGAGTAGGTGGATAGACATGAATCAGGTACAACAACTGCAGTTCCTCAAGAGCAAATATTGACTCACACCTTTTCTCAGCTTCTGAGCCCTTCCACACGGCTGCTCCAAGGCACATCCTCACAAGCCATGGGGTTACACACCTCACCAGGACCACTGCCAGCCCCACTCTTGCTGTGCCTGCTCAAGCCTGTCCCAGCAGCACAGGTTCATTTGCATCACGTGCACCTCATTAATCCACATTAATTTGTTTCACTCTGCAAGCAGCAGAGGCAGGCGCCTGCACGCCGTCATTGTCTCAGCCAACTGGTTGCAGCTCTGCATGATGTTAAAACTCTAGTAATTGTAATCAGGCTGTCATAGTCCTGCTCCAGAAAGGGAGGAAAGATGAACAAAAACTTGGATGCTGAGATTATCAGGTGTCTCACAGTGCAGGCAAAGAGCAGCACTGAAACCCAGTCCCTTCTGGCTGTGGGGCAGCAGGAGGCATGGCCAGTGCACAGGAGGGGTCAGCAAACGCAGAAATACACTCAGATATCCACAGAAATTCAACCTAGAAAGGGCAGGAGGAGATAACAGACTTTCAATCCCCTACCAAATACACTGGGCTGTGGTGTTACAGCACTGTGTTCCAAATGAGGAAGGGAGGCTCAACCAGTGAGATTTTCATTTCTGCAGTTAGGTGAAAGACTTTTCTCCAAGGAAACAATATTGTAGTAGCATTAAATTTTAATTTTCTCAGTGACTTTACTCACTGAATATATTTTCAGTAATTCTTGTTTTATTTTCAAAGCTCATGGGAATGTAAAAAAAAATGAAACCCCAAACTAGTTTCTGCTTGGAAATAAATGCTGTTAATGCTGCCACTGCATGTTTCCAAAAACTAGTTTCATCACTCAAACTCTAAGAGTTTTCCCCCACAGAATACCATAACAAGAGTTAACTTACAAGCTTTCATATGCATCTTTGAACACTACATTAGCATTAATTGGCTATGACAGATGACTAAGCCTGTCCTCTGCTTCCTCCTTTCTATCACCCCTATGAGAACTGGGCCAGACTGTCAGTGCTGCAGCAGACTGAAATCAGCTATTCTGCTTTTATCAGAAAAAAACCCCAAACCCTGCACTTTTTAAAAGTGCAGATAATTTTTACTGCAACAAATAGCTTGGGATTTCAGAAAATAGGTATTTGATTTTTTGTTTCAGTTTCTGTGGGCATGGTTTGTTCCAGCTGTGCTTGACTTCCTGAAGGACACCATCAAAACTTGATTAGGGTGCAACAGAAAGCTGATTCATGCTGGTTTATTCCTTCCAAAGAAGAATCCTTTTCCCTTTCCACACTGGCATGTTTTAGTTCTCCTCATGCCTTAAGAACCCAGTTAGAAATACATCTCCCTGTCCTCACTTGGCAGACTCTCTGGGGCAGGTTAAGACAAGGTGCTTGTCCTTCTGCCCAGCTCTTTTCTGACATAGAAATGCTCCCATATAAGAGAGCAGTTTGTACAATGTTATTTCCCATTCTACCCCTTCTCAGTGCTGTTGAAGATGGGCTTGTGGAATACTGGGTGAGAAACATGATCAGTAAATTGGGGCCCAAACTCTTTCTCCTTTCCAGTAAGTGAATAAGATGTGCTGAAGAAGGGAGGGAGAGGGAAAAATTATTAATTTATAACATCTTAGACCTACTTACTGAGTCTTGAAAAAGGATACATGACTTGAACTACAGATTAACTCCATTCCTACAGGTAATAGGGGGTTTTAGCTCGTTACTACTGAGTTAAAGGAAACTCCTTAAACTAAAACAAATGAAACCCCAAAGGGAGCACATGTGTTGTTGTGTGATAAAATGATAAAGAACTGTGCCATTGAGTCTTTCCAAAGCTGAAAGTTAGTGCTGATTTTGCATTAAAAGAAAGGATACCTCTGTTCTCACAGATTCTCAGACCAGAAAGTACCCATAACATGCAGTTCCACACCTCTGTTTGGCACAGGTGTGAACTGACAAGCACAACCAACAATCCTTGCTGTGTCTGGCTCATGACAAAACCTGTACCAGCTCTGCACTAAAAATAAGAGTGTGAGCTACCTCTAAAACACTGAGGATTTAAAAAACACAACCCTCAGACTCTTAAAATCCCTTGACATTTCCAGGAGGTTGAAATGCTTCTGAAGTTGTTAATGTACCAAAGGAGATTTTGGAGTGCAGAAACATGACAATTCCATTTAGGAAATATATGTGAAAATCAGAATTTAAACCTAAACATAGCAAGACCATATTGCAACTCTCCCCAAGTATATTCCTTTGAAGAGCTCACATACTTTCCTGCAGAAAGCTGACTGCTTAAAATAGCTGTCAGCTTTCTAAAGGGAGTGATTAATTCCACTGGAGCTATTTCTGCTTCCAAGAGTACTATTAAATTTAACTGACAATGGGGAAAGCTGCTGCTGATGGATGTCTCACATATTTTGAATAAAGCCCACATTTATGCCTTGCTAAGTGTGTGGTTTTTTTAGTTTTTAAACTTAATTTTCATTGTACAACCTATCAGTCAATGCTTATGAACCACTGACCAAAGCCATTCAATGACTGCTAGTAATTACTTAGTAACTGCCTTGTAATTGCCTCAGAGCTAGTAGCACCTATCCAGTAATTCTTACTAGAGCTAGTAAGTCCCTAGTAACTGCTCAGTAACTACAAGAGCCTCTCAGTAACTACTAGGAAGAGTCTAACAACATTGCAATAACTGTGTGGTCACTGCTGGTAACATCTTGGTGCCTAACAACTGCTGCTAATGACTGTGTAGCTGTCTAATATCTCCTAACAATTATTGAATTACTAATTACTGCCTTCTAACTGCCTAGTAAATAATAGTTACTGCCTAATGTCTGCATAGCAGCTCCTAGTAGCTACTTAATACCTGCCTAATAATCACTTGTAACTGCCTAGTTCATACTAGGTCTAACACCAGCTCTTTCCTTCATGGCCCCATTGACCCATCCTTCCTCGGGGCCAAATTCCCCTCAGACCACATTGTTTCCACCCCAAGGAGAATGAGCAGAGTAATTTCCCCCCAGTTTTCCCTGCTGTTGCCCCAAAAAGGGGCTTCATCCAGATCAGGGCCTCCCCTCAGGCTGTGAGGGGTCACATTGGATGGTTAAAGATGGATTGCAGTGGCAGGATGAGGAGCTCCTGCTTGGCACAGGGATTTTTTCCTCCTGCTTTTCCCTTTTTTCTCTCTAGTTCATGACTTGTCTGAGCTCTGCTCACAACAGTTCAAAGCTGCTGCCATTAAATTTGATAAAATCGGGATAATTTTTAGAGGGCAGCAGAGGGTGCTGTTAGTTCTCCTGTTGGGAGGATGGGGCTAGTCACCCCTCCAGCCCAGAATCCAGTCAGACCCAAAGCACAGAATAACCTTCTGCTGAGGGGTCAGCCTTGCTCCATGCTCCAGAATTGATGCTCTTCTCCAGCTGGCTCTGAAATTCAATGTTTTTTTTTTCAAGGGGCTCAAAGTAGGTTCACTGTTCTAAATACAGATTGAAAAAGAAGGAATCTCTAATATTCAGCATCTACTTTGAAAAGATAGATTCTTTGTGGTAATTATTCTATTCTATTCTATTCTATTCTATTCTATTCTATTCTATTCTATTCTATTCTATTCTATTCTATTCTATTCTATTCTATTCTATTCT